>NW_027436423.1:0-233000 GCF_964199755.1 Larus michahellis | reverse complement strand
CTTTGCGGCGGCCGTCAGCCTCGGCGCCACCGGCGCCCACGTGGGGCCGCCGCGCCAGCCTGCAAAGCATTTTCCTGTAGGGCCGCGTCTCTGGCGACAGCTCCCACGCCCGAAGAGCCAGGAGGGAAAGCCGTGCCTCGTTGGAAAGCTCTTTGGCAGCCTCTCGCGTGGCCCCACAGCCCATGGGGCTGCGGGCTTTCCGGCGGCCGTCAGCCTCGGCGCCATCGGCGCCCACGTCGGGCCGCCGCGCCAGCCTGCGAAGCATTTTCCGGTAGGGCCGCGTCTCTGGCGACAGCTCCCACGCCCGAAGAGCCAGGAGGGAAAGCCGTGCCTCGTTGGAAAGCTCTTTGGCAGCCGCTCGCGTGGCCCCACAGCCCATGGGGCTGCGGGCTTTGCGGCGGCCGTCAGCCTGGGCACACCGGCGCCCAGGTGATGCCGCCGCGCCAGCCTGCGAAGCATTTTCCGGTAGGGCCGCGTCTCTGGCGACAGCTCCCACGCCCGAAGAGCCAGGAGGGAAAGCCGTGCCTCGTTGGAAAGCTCTTTGGCAGCCGCTCGCGTGGCCCCACAGCCCGTGGGGCTGCGGGCTTTGCGGCGGCCGTCAGCCTCAGTGCCACCGGCGCCCACGTGGCGCCGCCGCGCCAGCCTGCGAAGCATTTTCCGGTAGGGCCGCGTCTCTGGCTACATCTCCCACGGCCGAAGAGCCAGGAGGGAAAGCCGTGCCTCGTTGGAAAGCTCTTTGGCAGCCGCTCGCGTGGCCCCACAGCCCGTGGGGCTGCGGGCTTTGCGGCGGCCGTTAGACTCGGCGCCACCGGTGCCCACGTGGGGCCGCTGCGCCAGCCTGCAAAGCATTTTCCGGTAGGGCCGCGGCTCTGGCGACAGCTCCCACGCCCGAAGAGCCAGGAGGGAAAGCCATGCCTCGCTGGAAAGCTCTTTGGCAGCCACTCACGTGGCCCCACAGCCCGTGGGGCTGCGGGATTTGCGGCGGCCGTCAGCCTCGGCGCCACCGGCGCCCACATTGCGCCGCCGCGCCAGCCTGCGAAGCATTTTCCGGTAGGGCCGCGGCTCTGGCGACAGCTCCCACGCCCGAAGAGCCAGGAGGGAAAGCCATGCCCTGTTGGAAAGCTCTTTGGCAGCCACTCGCATGGCCCTAAAGCCTGTGGGGCTGCGGGCTTTGCGGCGGCCGTCAGCCTCGGCACCACCGGCGCCCACGTGGCGCCGCCGCGCCAGCCTGCGAAGCATTTTCCGGTAGGGCCGCGTCTCTGGCGACAGCTCCCACGCCCGAAGACCCAGGAGGGAAAGCCGTGCCTCGTTGGAAAGCTCTTTGGCAGCCGCTCGCGTGGCCCCACAGCCCATGGGGCTGCGGGCTTTGCGGCGCCCGTCAGCCTCAGTGCCACCGGCGCCCACGTTGCGCCGCCGCGCCAGCCTGCGAAGCATTTTCCGGTAGGGCCGCATCTCTGGCGACAGCTCCCACGCCCGAAGAGCCAGGAGGGAAAGCCGTGCCTCGTTGGAAAGCTCTTTGGCAGCCGCTCTTGTGTCCCCACAGCTCATGGGGCTGCGGGCTTTGCGGCGGCCGTCAGCCTGGGCGACACCGGCGCCCAGGTGATGCTGCCGCGCCAGCCTGCGAAGCATTTTCCGGTAGGGCCGCGGCTCTGGCGACAGCTCCCACGCCCGAAGAGCCAGGAGGGAAAGCCGTGCCTCGTTGGAAAGCTCTTTGGCAGCCGCTCGCGTGGCCCCACAGCCCGTGGGGCTGCGGGCTTTGCGGCGGCCGTCACCCTCGGCGCCACCGGCGCCTAGGTGGGGCCGCCGCGCCAGCCTGCAAAGAATTTTCCGGTAGGGCCGCGGCTCTGGCGACAGCTCCCACGCCCGAAGAGCCAGGAGGGAAAGCCGTGCCTCATTGGAAAGCTCTTTGGCAGCCGCTCGCGTGGCCCCACAGCCCATGGGGCTGCGGGCTTTGCGGCGGCCGTCAGCCTCAGTGCCACCGGCGCCCACGTGGCGCCGCCGCGCCAGCCTGCGAAGCATTTTCCGGTAGGGCCGCGTCTCTGGCGACAGCTCCCACGCCCGAAGAGCCAGGAGGGAAAGCCGTGCCTCGTTGGAAAGCTCTTTGGCAGCCGCTCGCGTGGCCCCACAGCCCGTGGGGCTGCGGGATTTGCGGCGGCCGTTAGACTCGGCGCCACCGGCGCCCACGTGGGGCCGCTGCGCCAGCCTGCAAAGCATTTTCCGGTAGGGCCGCGTCTCTGGCGACAGCTCCCACGGCCGAAGAGCCAGGAGGGAAAGCCATGCCTCGTTGGAAAGCTCTTTGGCAGCCACTCACGTGGCCCCACAGCCCGTGGGGCTGCGGGCTTTCCGGAGGCCGTCAGCCTGGGCGCCACCGGCGCCCAAGTCGGGCCGCCGCGCCAGCCTGCGAAGCATTTTCCGGTACGGCCGCGGCTCTGGCGACAGCTCCCACGCCCGAAGAGCCAGGAGGGAAAGCCGTGCCTCGTTGGAAAGCTCTTTGGCAGCCGCTCGCGTGGCCCCACAGCCCGTGGGGCTGCGGGCTTTCCGGCGGCCGTCAGCCTGGGCGCCACCGGTGCCCACATCGGGCCGCCGCGCCAGCCTGCGAAGCATTTTCCGGTAGGGCCGCGTCTCTGGCGACAGCTCCCACGCCCGAAGAGCCAGGAGGGAAAGCCGTGCCTCGTTGGAAAGCTCTTTGGCAGCCACTCGCATGGCTCTAAAGCCTGTGGGGCTGCGGGCTTTGCGGCAGCCGTCAGCCTGGGCGACACCGGCGCCCACGTGGCGCCGCCGCGCCAGCCTGCGAAGCATTTTCCGGTAGGGCCGCGTCTCTGGCGACAGATCCCAAGCCCAAAGAGCCAGGAGGGAAAGCCGTGCCTCGTTGGAAAGCTCTTTGGCAGCCGCTCGCGTGGCCCCACAGCCCATGGGGCTGCGGGCTTTGCGGCGGCCGTCAGCCTCAGTGCCACCGGCGACCACGTTGCGCCGCCGCGCCAGCCTGCAAAGCATTTTCCGGTAGGGCCGCGTCTCTGGCGACAGCTCCCACGCCCGAAGAGCCAGGAGGGAAAGCCGTGCCTCGTTGGAAAGCTCTTTGGCAGCCGCTCGCGTGGCCCCACAGCCCGTGGGGCTGCGGGCTTTGCGGCGCCCGTCAGCCTCAGTGCCACCGGCGCCCACGTTGCGCCGCCGCGCCAGCCTGCGAAGCATTTTCCGGTAGGGCCGCAGCTCTGGCGACAGCTCCCACGCCCGAAGAGCCAGGAGGGAAAGCCGTGCCTCGTTGGAAAGCTCTTTGGCAGCCGCTCTTGTGTCCCCACAGCTCATGGGGCTGGGGGCTTTGCGGCGGCCGTCAGCCTGGGCGACACCGACGCCCAGGTGATGCTGCCGCGCCAGCCTGCGAAGCATTTTCCGGTAGGGCCGCGACTCTGGCGACAGCTCCCACGCCCGAAGAGCCAGGAGGGAAAGCCGTGCCTCGTTGGAAAGCTCTTTGGAAGCCGCTCGCGTGGCCCCACAGCCCGTGGGGCTGCGGGCTTTGCGGCGGCCGTCAGCCTCAGTGCCACCGGCGCCCACGTGGCGCCGCCGCGCCAGCCTGCGAAGCATTTTCCGGTAGGGCCGCGTCTCTGGCGACAGCTCCCACGCCCGAAGAGCCAGGAGGGAAAGCCGTGCCTCGTTGGAAAGCTCTTTGGCAGCCGCTCGCGTGGCCCCACAGCCCGTGGGGCTGCGGGCTTTGCGGCGGCCGTTAGACTCGGCGCCACCGGTGCCCACGTGGGGCCGCTGCGCCAGCCTGCAAAGCATTTTCCGGTAGGGCCGCCTCTCTGGCGACAGCTCCCACGCCCGAAGAGCCAGGAGGGAAAGCCATGCCTCGTTGGAAAGCTCTTTGGCAGCCACTCACGTGGCCCCACAGCCCGTGGGGCTGCGGGCTTTCCGGAGGCCGTCAGCCTCGGCGCCACCGGCGCCCAAGTCGGGCCGCCGCGCCAGCCTGCGAAGCATTTTCCGGTACGGCCGCGGCTCTTGCGACAGCTCCCACGCCCGAAGAGCCAGGAGGGAAAGCCGTGCCTCGTTGGAAAGCTCTTTGGCAGCCGCTCGTGTGGCCCCACAGCCCGTGGGGCTGCGGGCTTTCCAGCGGCCGTCAGCCTGGGCGCCACCGGTGCCCACATCGGGCCGCCGCGCTAGCCTGCGAAGCATTTTCCGGTAGGGCCGCGGCTCTGGCGACAGCTCCCACGCCCGAAGAGCCAGGAGGGAAAGCCGTGCCTCGTTGGAAAGCTCTTTGGCAGCCACTCGCATGGCTCTAAAGCCTGTGGGGCTGCGGGCTTTGCGGCAGCCGTCAGCCTGGGCGACACCGGCGCCCACGTGGCGCCGCCGCGCCAGCCTGCGAAGCATTTTCCGGTAGGGCCGCGTCTCTGGCGACAGCTCCCAAGCCCGAAGAGCCAGGAGGGAAAGCCGTGCCTCGTTGGAAAGCTCTTTGGCAGCCGCTCGAGTGGCCCCACAGCCCGTGGGGCTGCGGGCTTTGCGGCGGCCGTCAGCCTTGGCGCCACCGGCGCCCACGTTGCGCCGCCACGCCAGCCTGCGAAGCATTTTCCGGTAGGGCCGCGTCTCTGGCGACAGCTCCAACGCCCGAAGAGCCAGGAGGGAAAGCCATGCCCTGTTGGAAAGCTCTTTGGCAGCCGCTCGCGTGGCCCCACAGCCCGTGGGGCTGCGGGCTTTGCGGCGGCTGTCAGCCTCGGCGCCACCGGCGCCCACGTGGCACGACCGCGCCAGCCTGCAAAGCATTTTCCGGTAGGGCCACGTCTCTGGCGACAGCTCCCAAGCCCGAAGAGCCAGGAGGGAAAGCCGTGCCTCGTTGGAAAGCTCTTTGGCAGCCGCTCGCGTGGCCCCACAGCCCATGGGGCTGCGGGCTTTGCGGCGGCCGTCAGCCTCGGCGCCACCGGCGCCCACGTCGGGCCGCCACGCCAGCCTGCGAAGCATTTTCCGGTAGGGCCGCGGCTCTGGCGACAGCTCCCATGCCCGAAGAGCCAGGAGGGAAAGCCGTGCCTCGTTGGAAAGCTCTTTGGCAGCCACTCACGTGGCCCCACAGCCCGTGGGGCTGCGGGCTTTGCGGCGGCCGTCAGCCTGGGCGACACCGGCGCCCAGGTGATGCCGCCGCGCCAGCCTGCGAAGCATTTTCCGGTAGGGCCGCGGCTCTGGCGACAGCTCCCACGCCCGAAGAGCCAGGAGGGAAAGCCGTGCCTCGTTGGAAAGCTCTTTGGCAGCCGCTCGCGTGGCCCCACAGCCCGTGGGGCTGCGGGCTTTGCGGCGGCCGTCAGCCTCGGCGACACCGGCGCCCACGTGGCGCCGCCGCGCCAGCCTGCGAAGCATTTTCCGGTAGGGCCGCGTCTCTGGCGACAGCTCCCACGCCCGAAGAGCCAGGAGGGAAAGCCGTGCCTCGTTGGAAAGCTCTTTGGCAGCCGCTCGCGTGGCCCCACATCCCATGGGGCTGCGGGCTTTGCGGCGGCCGTCAGCCTCGGCGCCACCGGCGCCCACGTGGGGCCGCTGCGCCAGCCTGCAAAGCATTTTCCTGTAGGGCCGCGTCTCTGGCGACAGCTCCCACGCCCGAAGAGCCAGGAGGGAAAGCCGTGCCTCGTTGGAAAGCTCTTTGGCAGCCGCTCGCGTGGCCCCACAGCCCATTGGGCTGCGGGCTTTCCGGCGGCCGTCAGCCTCGGCGCCATCGGCGCCCACGTCGGGCCGCCGCGCCAGCCTGCGAAGCATTTTCCGGTAGGGCCGCGTCTCTGGCGACAGCTCCCACGCCCGAAGAGCCAGGAGGGAAAGCCGTGCCTCGTTGGAAAGCTCTTTGGCAGCCGCTCGCGTGGCCCCACAGCCCATGGGGCTGCGGGCTTTGCGGCGGCCGTCAGCCTGGGCACACCAGCGCCCAGGTGATGCCGCCGCGCCAGCCTGCGAAGCATTTTCCGGTAGGGCCGCGTCTCTGGCGACAGCTCCCACGCCCGAAGAGCCAGGAGGGAAAGCCGTGCCTCGTTGGAAAGCTCTTTGGCAGCCGCTCGCGTGGCCCCACAGCCCGTGGGGCTGCGGGCTTTGCGGCGGCCGTCAGCCTTGGCGCCACCGGCGCCCACGTTGCGCCGCCACGCCAGCCTGCGAAGCATTTTCCGGTAGGGCCGCGGCTCTGGCGACAGCTCCCACGCCCGAAGAGCCAGGAGGGAAAGCCGTGCCTCGTTGGAAAGCTCTTTGGCAGCCGCTCGTGTGGTCCCACAGCCCGTGGGGCTGCGGGCTTTGCGGCGGCCGTCAGCCTGTGCGACACCGGCGCCCAGGTGATGCCGCCGCGCCAGCCTGCAGAGCATTTTCCGGTAGGGCCGCGACTCTGGCGACAGCTCCCACGCCCGAAGAGCCAGGAGGGAAAGCCGTGCCTCGTTGGAAAGCTCTTTGGCAGCCGCTCGCGTGGCCCCACAGCCCATGGGGCTGCGGGCTTTGCGGCGGCCGTCAGCCTCGGCGCCACCGGCACCTAGGTGGGGCCGCCGCGCCAGCCTGCAAAGAATTTTCCGGTAGGGCCGCGGCTCTGGCGACAGCTCCCACGCCCGAAGAGCCAGGAGGGAAAGCCGTGCCTCATTGGAAAGCTCTTTGGCAGCCGCTCGCGTGGCCCCACAGCCCATGGGGCTGCGGGCTTTGCGGCGGCCGTCAGCCTCAGTGCCACCGGCGCCCACGTGGCGCCGCCGCGCCAGCCTGCGAAGCATTTTCCGGTAGGGCCGCGTCTCTGGCTACATCTCCCACGCCCGAAGAGCCAGGAGGGAAAGCCGTGCCTCGTTGGAAAGCTCTTTGGCAGCCGCTCGCGTGGCCCCACAGCCCGTGGGGCTGCGGGCTTTGCGGCGGCCGTTAGACTCGGCGCCACCGGTGCCAACGTGGGGCCGCTGCGCCAGCCTGCAAAGCATTTTCCGGTAGGGCCGCGTCTCTGGCGACAGCTCCCACGGCCGAAGAGCCAGGAGGGAAAGCCATGCCTCGTTGGAAAGCTCTTTGGCAGCCACTCACGTGGCCCCACAGCCCGTGGGGCTGCGGGCTTTGCGGCGGCCGTCAGCCTCTGCGCCACCGACGCCCAGGTGATGCCGCCGCGCCAGCCTGCAAAGCATTTTCCGGTAGGGCCGCGGCTCTGGCGACAGCTCCCACGCCCGAAGAGCCAGGAGGGAAAGCCGTGCCTCGTTGGAAAGCTCTTTGGCAGCCGCTCGTGTGGCCCCACAGCCCATGGGGCTGCGGGCTTTGCGGCGGCCGTCAGCCTCAGCGACACTGGCGCCCACGTGGTGCCGCCGCGCCAGCCTGCAGAGCATTTTCCGGTAGGGCCGCGGCTCTGGCGACAGCTCCCACGCCCGAAGAGCCAGGAGGGAAAAACCGTGCCTCGTTGGAAAGCTCTTTGGCAGCCGCTCGTGTGGCCCCACAGCCCGTGGGGCTGCGGGCTTTGCGGCGGCCGTCAGCCTGGGCGCCACCGGCGCCCAAGTCGGGCCGCCGTGCCAGCCTGCAAAGCATTTTCCGGTAGGGCCGTGGCTCTGGCGACAGCTCCCACGCCCGAAGAGCCAGGAGGGAAAGCCGTGCCTCGTTGGAAAGCTCTTTGGCAGCCGCTCGTGTGGCCCCACAGCCCGTGGGGCTGCGGGCTTTCCGGCGGCTGTCAGCCTGGGCGCCACCGGTGCCCACATCGGGCCGCCGCGCTAGCCTGCGAAGCATTTTCCGGTAGGGCCGCGGCTCTGGCGACAGCTCCCACGGCCGAAGAGCCAGGAGGGAAAGCCGTGCCTCGTTGGAAAGCTCTTTGGCAGCCACTCGCATGGCTCTAAAGCCTGTGGGGCTGCGGGCTTTGCGGCGGCCGTCAGCCTGGGCGAAACCGGCGCCCACGTGGCGCCGCCGCGCCAGCCTGCGAAGCATTTTCCGGTAGGGCCGCGGCTCTGGCGACAGCTCCCACGCCCGAAGAGCCAGGAGGGAAAGCCGTGCCTCGTTGGAAAGCTCTTTGGCAGCCGCTCGCGTGGCCCCACAGCCCATGGGGCTGCGGGTTTGCGGCGGCCGTCAGCCTCAGCGCAACCGCGCCCACGTGGGGCCGCCGCGCCAGCCTGCGAAGCATTTTCCGGTAGGGCCGCGTCTCTGGCGACAGCTCCCACGCCCGAAGAGCCAGGAGGGAAAGCCGTGCGTCATTGGAAAGCTCTTTGGCAGCCGCTCGCGTGGCCCCACAGCCCGTGGGGCTGCGGGCTTTCCGGCGGCTGTCAGCCTCGGCGCCACCGGCGCCCACGTGGCGCGACCGCGCCAGCCTGCAAAGCATTTTCCGGTAGGGCCGCGGCTCTGGCGACAGCTCCCAAGCCCGAAGAGCCAGGAGGGAAAGCCGTGCCTCGTTGGAAAGCTCTTTGGCAGCCGCTCGCGTGGCCCCACAGCCCATGGGGCTGCGGGCTTTGCGGCGGCCGTCAGCCTCGGCGCCACCGGCGCCCACGTGGCGCCGCCACGCCAGCCTGCGAAGCATTTTCCGGTAGGGCCGCGGCTCTGGCGACAGCTCCCACGGCCGAAGAGCCAGGAGGGAAAGCCGTGCCGCGTTGGAAAGCTCTTTGGCAGCCACTCGCGTGGCCCCACAGCCCATGGGGCTGCGGGCTTTGCGGCGGCCATCAACCTGCGCGACACAGGCGCCCACGTGGCGCCGCCAAGCCAGCCTGCGAAGCATTTTCCGGTAGGGCCGCGGCTCTGGCGACAGCTCCCACGCCCGAAGAGCCAGGAGGGAAAGCCGTGCCTCATTGGAAAGCTCTTTGGCAGCCACTCGCGTGGCCCCACAGCCCGTGGGGCTGCGGGCTTTCCGGCGGCTGTCAGCCTCGGCGCCACCGGCGCCCACGTGGCGCGACCGCACCAGCCTGCAAAGCATTTTCCGGTAGGGCCGCGGCTCTGGCGACAGCTCCCACGCCCGAAGAGCCAGGAGGGAAAGCCGTGCCTCGTTGGAAAGCTCTTTGGCAGCCGCTCGCGTGGCCCCACAGCCCGTGGGGCTGCGGGCTTTGCGGCGGCCGTCAGCCTCGGCGCCACCGGCGCCCACGTCGGGCCGCCACGCCAGCCTGCGAAGCATTTTCCGGTAGGGCCGCGGCTCTGGCGACAGCTCCCACGCCCGAAGAGCCAGGAGGGAAAGCCGTGCCTCGTTGGAAAGCTCTTTGGCAGCCGCTTGCGTGGCCCCACAGCCCATGGGGCTGCGGGCTTTGCGGCGGCCATCAGCCTCAGCGACACCGGCGCCCACGTGGTGCCGCCGCGCCAGCCTGCAAAGCATTTTCCGGTAGGGCCGCGGCTCTGGCGACAGCTCCCACGCCCGAAGAGCCATGAGGGAAAGCCGTGCCTCATTGGAAAGCTCTTTGGCAGCCGCTCGTGTGGCCCCACAGCCCGTGGGGCTGAGGGCTTTCCGGAGGCCGTCAGCCTGGGCGCCACCGGCGCCCAAGTCGGGCCGCCGCGCCAGCCTGCGAAGCATTTTCCGGTAGGGCCGCGGCTCTGGCGACAGCTCCCACGCCCGAAGAGCCAGGAGGGAAAGCCGTGCCTCGTTGGAAAGCTCTTTGGCAGCCGCTCGTGTGGCCCCACAGCCCGTGGGGCTGCGGGCTTTCCGGCGGCCGTCAGCCTGGGCGACACCGGTGCCCACATCGGGCCGCCGCGCTAGCCTGCGAAGCACTTTGCGGTAGGGCCGCGTCTCTGGCGACAGCTCCCACGCCCGAAGAGCCAGGAGGGAAAGCCGTGCCTCGTTGGAAAGCTCTTTGGCAGCCGCTCGCGTGGCCCCAGAGCCCATGGGGCTGCGGGCTTTGCGGCGGCCGTCAGCCTCAGCGCAACCGCGTCCACGTGGGGCCGCCGCGCCAGCCTCCGAAGCATTTTCCGGTAGGGCCGCGTCTCTGGCTACATCTCCCACGCCCGAAGAGCCAGGAGGGAAAGCCGTGCCTCGTTGGAAAGCTCTTTGGCAGCCGCTCGCGTGGCCCCACAGCCCGTGGGGCTGCGGGCTTTGCGGCGGCCGTTAGACTCGGCGCCACCGGTGCCAACGTGGGGCCGCTGCGCCAGCCTGCAAAGCATTTTCCGGTAGGGCCGCGTCTCTGGCGACAGCTCCCACGCCCGAAGAGCCAGGAGGGAAAGCCATGCCTCGTTGGAAAGCTCTTTGGCAGCCACTCACGTGGCCCCACAGCCCGTGGGGCTGCGGGCTTTGCGGCGGCCGTCAGCCTCTGCGCCACCGACGCCCAGGTGATGCCGCCGCGCCAGCCTGCAAAGCATTTTCCGGTAGGGCCGCGGCTCTGGCAACAGCTCCCACGTCCGAAGAGCCAGGAGGGAAAGCCGTGCCTCGTTGGAAAGCTCTTTGGCAGCCGCTCGCGTGGCCCCACAGCCCATGGGGCTGCGGGCTTTGCGGCGGCCGTCAGCCTCGGCGCCACCGGCGCCCACGTGGGGCCGCTGCGCCAGCCTGCAAAGCATTTTCCGGTAGGGCCGCGTCTCTGGCGACAGCTCCCACGGCCGAAGAGCCAGGAGGGAAAGCCATGCCTCGTTGGAAAGCTCTTTGGCAGCCACTCGCGTGGCCCCACAGCCCATGGGGCTGCGGGCTTTGCGGCGGCCGTCAGCCTCGGCGCCACCGGCGCCCACGTGGCGCGTCCGCGCCAGCCTGCAAAGCATTTTCTGGTAGGGCCGCGTCTCTGGCGACAGCTCCCACGCCCGAAGAGCCAGGAGGGAAAGCCGTGCCTCATTGGAAAGCTCTTTGGCAGCCGCTCGCGTGGCCCCACAGCCCATGGGGATGCGGGCTTTGCGGCGGCCGTCAGCCTCGGCGCCACCGGCGCCCACGTGGCGCGACTGTGCCAGCCTGCAAAGCATTTTCCGGTAGGGCCGCGGCTCTGGCGACAGCTCCCACGCCCGAAGAGCCAGGAGGGAAAGCCGTGCCTCGTTGGAAAGCTCTTTGGCAGCCGCTGGCGTGGCCCCACAGCCCGTGGGGCTGCGGGCTTTGCGGCGGCCGTCAGCCTCGGCGCCACCGGTGCCCTCGTGGGGCCGCCGCGGCAGCCTGCAAAGAATTTTCCGGTAGGGCCGCGGCTCTGGCGACAGCTCCCACGCCCGAAGAGCCAGGAGGGAAAGCCGTGCCTCGTTGGAAAGCTCTTTGGCAGCCGCTCGCGTGGCCCCACAGCCCGTGGGGCTGCGGGCTTTGCAGCAGCCGTCAGCCTCGGCGCCACCGGCGCCCACGTGGCGCCGCTGCGCCAGCCTGCGAAGCATTTTCCGGTAGGGCCGTGGCTCTGGCGACAGCTCCCACGCCCGAAGAGCCAGGAGGGAAAGCCGTGCCTCGTTGGAAAGCTCTTTGGCAGCCGCTCGCGTGGCCCCACAGCCCGTGGGGCTGCGGGCTTTGCGGCGGCCGTCAGCCTCGGCGCCACCGGTGCCCACGTTGCGCCGCCGCGCCAGCCTGCGAAGCATTTTCCGGTAGGGCCGCGGCTCTGGCGACAGCTCCCACGCCCGAAGAGCCAGGAGGGAAAGCCGTGCCTCGTTGGAAAGCTCTTTGGCAGCCGCTCGCGTGGCCCCACAGCCCATGGGGCTGCGGGCTTTGCGGCGGCCGTCAGCCTCGGCGCCACCGGCGCCCACGTGGCGCGACCGCGCCAGCCTGCAAAGCATTTTCTGGTAGGGCCGCGTCTCTGGCGACAGCTCCCACGCCCGAAGAGCCAGGAGGGAAAGCCGTGCCTCGTTGGAAAGGTCTTTGGCAGCCGCTCGCGTGGCCCCACAGCCCATGGGGCTGCGGGCTTTGCGGCGGCCGTCAGCCTGGGCGCCACCGCACGCCCACGTTGCGCCGCCACGCCAGCCTGCGAAGCATTTTCCGGTAGGGCCGCGTCTCTGGCGACAGCTCCCACGCCCGAAGAGCCAGGAGGGAAAGCCGTGCCTCGTTGGAAAGCTCTTTGGCAGCTGCTCACGTGGCCCCACAGCCCGTGGGGCTGCGGGCTTTGCAGCAGCCGTCAGCCTCGGCGCCACCGGCACCCAGGTGGGGCCGCCGCGCCAGCCTGCAAAGAATTTTCCGGTAGGGCCGCGGCTCTGGCGACAGCTCCCACGCCTGTAGAGCCAGGAGGGAAAGCCGTGCCTCGTTGGAAAGCTCTTTGGCAGCCGCTCGCGTGGCCCCACAGCCCGTGGGGCTGTGGCCTTTCCGGCGGCTGTCAGCCTCGGCGCCACCGGCGCCCACGTGGCACGACCGCGCCAGCCTGCGAAGCATTTTCCGGTAGGGCTGCGTCTCTGGCGACAGCTCCCACGCCCGAAGAGCCAGGAGGGAAAGCCGTGCCTCGTTGGAAAGCTCTTTGGCAGCCGCTCGCGTGGCCCCACAGCCAATGGGGCTGCGGGCTTTGCGGCGGCCGTCAGCCTCGGCGCCACCGGCGCCCACGTCGGTCCGCCACGCCAGCCTGCGAAGCATTTTCCGGTAGGGCCGCGTCTCTGGCGACAGCTCCCACGGCCGAAGAGCCAGGAGGGAAAGCCATGCCTCGTTGGAAAGCTCTTTGGCAGCCACTCGCGTGGCCCCACAGCCCATGGGGCTGCGGGCTTTGCGGCGGCCGTCAGCCTCGGCGCCACCGGCGCCCACGTGGCGCGTCCGCGCCAGCCTGCAAAGCATTTTCTGGTAGGGCCGCGTCTCTGGCGACAGCTCCCACGCCCGAAGAGCCAGGAAGGAAAGCCGTGCCTCGTTGGAAAGCTCTTTGGCAGCCGCTTGCGTGGCCCCACAGCCCATGGGGCTGCGGGCTTTGCGGCGGCCGTCAGCCTCGGCGCCACCGGCGCCCACGTGGCGCGACCGCGCCAGCCTGCAAAGCATTTTCCGGTAGGGCCGCGGCTCTGGCGACAGCTCCCACGCCCGAAGAGCCAGGAGGGAAAGCCGTGCCTCGTTGGAAAGCTCTTTGGCAGCCGCTCGCGTGGCCCCACAGCCCGTGGGGCTGCGGGCTTTGCGGCGGCCGTCAGCCTCGGCGCCACCGGTGCCCTCGTGGGGCCGCCGCGGCAGCCTGCAAAGAATTTTCCGGTAGGGCCGCGGCTCTGGCGACAGCTCCCACGCCCGAAGAGCCAGGAGGGAAAGCCGTGCCTCGTTGGAAAGCTCTTTGGCAGCCGCTCGCGTGGCCCCACAGCCAATGGGGCTGCGGGCTTTGCGGCGGCCGTCAGCCTCGGCGCCACCGGCGCCCACGTCGGTCCGCCACGCCAGCCTGCGAAGCATTTTCCGGTAGGGCCGCGGCTCTGGCGACAGCTCCCACGCCCGAAGAGCCAGGAGGGAAAGCCGTGCCTCGTTGGAAAGCTCTTTGGCAGCCGCTCGCGTGGCCCCACAGCCCGTGGGGCTGCGGGCTTTCCGGCGGCCGTCAGCCTCGGCGCTACCGGCTCCCACTTTGCGCCGCCGCGCCAGCCTGCGAAGCATTTTCCGGTAGGGCCGCGGCTCTGGCGACAGCTCCCACGCCCGAAGAGCCAGGAGGGAAAGCCGTGCCTCGTTGGAAAGCTCTTTGGCAGCCGCTCGCGTGGCCCCACAGCCCATGGGGCTGCGGGCTTTGCGGCGGCCGTCAGCCTCGACGCCACCGGCGCCCACGTGGCGCTGCCGCGCCAGCCTGGGAAGCATTTTCCGGTAGGGCCGCGGCTCTGGCGACAGCTCCCACGCCCGAAGAGCCAGGAGGGAAAGCCGTGCCTCGTTGGAAAGCTCTTTGGCAGCCGCTCGCGTGGCCCCACAGCCCATGGGGCTGCGGGCTTTGCGGCGGCCGTCAGCCTGGGCGACACCGGCGCCCACGTTGCGTCTCCGCCCCAGCCTGCGAAGCATTTTCCAGTAGGGCCGCGTCTCTTGCGACAGCTCCCACGCCCGAAGAGCCAGGAGGGAAAGCCATGCCTCGTTGGAAAGCTCTTTGGCAGCCACTCACGTGGCCCCACAGCCCGTGGGGCTGCGGGCTTTGCGGCGGCCGTCAGCCTCTGCGCCACCGACGCCCAGGTGATGCCGCCGCGCCAGCCTGCAAAGCATTTTCCGGTAGGGCCGCGGCTCTGGCGACAGCTCCCACGCCCGAAGAGCCAGGAGGGAAAGCCGTGCCTCGTTGGAAAGCTCTTTGGCAGCCGCTCGTGTGGCCCCACAGCCCATGGGGCTGCGGGCTTTGCGGCGGCCGTCAGCCTCAGCGACACCGGCGCCCACGTGGTGCTGCCGCGCCAGCCTGCAGAGCATTTTCCGGTAGGGCCGCGGCTCTGGCGACAGCTCCCACGCCCGAAGAGCCAGGAGGGAAAGCCGTGCCTCGTTGGAAAGCTCTTTGGCAGCCGCTCGCGTGGTCCCACAGCCCGTGGGGCTGCGGGCTTTGCGGCGGCCGTCAGCCTGTGCGACACCGGCGCCCAGGTGATGCCGCCGCGCCAGCCTGCGAAGCATTTTCCGGTAGGGCCGCGACTCTGGCGACAGCTCCCACGCCCGAAGAGCCAGGAGGGAAAGCCGTGCCTCGTTGGAAAGCTCTTTGGCAGCCGCTCGCGTGGCCCCACAGCCCATGGGGCTGCGGGCTTTGCGGCGGCCGTCAGCCTCGGCGCCACCGGCGCCTAGGTGGGGCCGCCGCGCCAGCCTGCAAAGAATTTTCCGGTAGGGCCGCGGCTCTGGCGACAGCTCCCACGCCCGAAGAGCCAGGAGGGAAAGCCGTGCCTCATTGGAAAGCTCTTTGGCAGCCGCTCGCGTGGCCCCACAGCCCATGGGGCTGCGGGCTTTGCGGCGGCCGTCAGCCTCAGTGCCACCGGCGCCCACGTGGCGCCGCCGCGCCAGCCTGCGAAGCATTTTCCAGTAGGGCCGCGTCTCTGGCTACATCTCCCACGCCCGAAGAGCCAGGAGGGAAAGCCGTGCCTCGTTGGAAAGCTCTTTGGCAGCCGCTCGCGTGGCCCCACAGCCCGTGGGGCTGCGGGCTTTGCGGCGGCCGTTAGACTCGGCGCCACCGGTGCCAACGTGGGGCCGCTGCGCCAGCCTGCAAAGCATTTTCCGGTAGGGCCGCGTCTCTGGCGACAGCTCCCACGGCCGAAGAGCCAGGAGGGAAAGCCATGCCTCGTTGGAAAGCTCTTTGGCAGCCACTCACGTGGCCCCACAGCCCGTGGGGCTGCGGGCTTTGCGGCGGCCGTCAGCCTCTGCGCCACCGACGCCCAGGTGATGCCGCCGCGCCAGCCTGCAAAGCATTTTCCGGTAGGGCCGCGGCTCTGGCGACAGCTCCCACGCCCGAAGAGCCAGGAGGGAAAGCCGTGCCTCGTTGGAAAGCTCTTTGGCAGCCGCTCGCGTGGCCCCACAGCCCATGGGGCTGCGGGCTTTGCGGCGGCCGTCAGCCTCAGCGACACCGGCGCCCACGTGGTGCCGCCGCGCCAGCCTGCAGAGCATTTTCCGGTAGGGCCGCGGCTCTGGCGACAGCTCCCACGCCCGAAGAGCCAGGAGGGAAAGCCGTGCCTCATTGGAAAGCTCTTTGGCAGCCGCTCGCGTGGCCCCACAGCCCGTGGGGCTGCGGGCTTTCCGGAGGCCGTCAGCCTGGGCGCCACCGGCGCCCAAGTCGGGCCGCCGCGCCAGCCTGCGAAGCATTTTCCGGTAGGGCCGCGTCTCTGGCGACATCTCCCACGACCGAAGAGCCAGGAGGGAAAGCCGTGCCTCGTTGGAAATCTCTTTGGCAGCCGCTCGTGTGGCCCCACAGCCCGTGGGGCTGCGGGCTTTCCGGCGGCTGTCAGCCTGGGCGCCACCGGTGCCCACATCGTGCCGCCGCGCTAGCCTGCGAAGCATTTTCCGGTAGGGCCGCGGCTCTGGCGACAGCTCCCACGGCCGAAGAGCCAGGAGGGAAAGCCGTGCCTCGTTGGAAAGCTCTTTGGCAGCCACTCGCATGGCTCTAAAGCCTGTGGGGCTGCGGGCTTTGCGGCGGCCGTCAGCCTGGGCGAAACCGGCGCCCACGTGGCGCCGCCGCGCCAGCCTGCGAAGCATTTTCCGGTAGGGCCGCGGCTCTGGCGACAGCTCCCACGCCCGAAGAGCCAGGAGGGAAAGCCGTGCCTCGTTGGAAAGCTCTTTGGCAGCCGCTCGCGTGGCCCCACAGCCCATGGGGCTGCGGGCTTTGCGGCGGCCGTCAGCCTCAGCGCAACCGCGCCCACGTGGGGCCGCCGCGCCAGCCTGCGAAGCATTTTCCGGTAGGGCCGCGTCTCTGGCGACAGCTCCCACGCCCGAAGAGCCAGGAGGGAAAGCCGTGCCTCATTGGAAAGCTCTTTGGCAGCCGCTCGCGTGGCCCCACAGCCCGTGGGGCTGCGGGCTTTCCGGCGGCTGTCAGCCTCGGCGCCACCGGCGCCCACGTGGCGCGACCGCGCCAGCCTGCAAAGCATTTTCCGGTAGGGCCGCGGCTCTGGCGACAGCTCCCAAGCCCGAAGAGCCAGGAGGGAAAGCCGTGCCTCGTTGGAAAGCTCTTTGGCAGCCGCTCGCGTGGCCCCACAGCCCATGGGGCTGCGGGCTTTGCGGCGGCCGTCAGCCTCGGCGCCACCGGCGCCCACGTGGCGCGGCCGCGCCAGCCTGCGAAGCATTTTCCGGTAGGGCCGCGGCTCTGGCGACAGCTCCCACGCCCGAAGAGCCAGGAGGGAAAGCCGTGCCTCGTTGGAAAGCTCTTTGGCAGCCGCTCGCGTGGCCCCACAGCCCATGGGGCTGCGGGCTTTGCGGCGGCCGTCAACCTGCGCGACACAGGCGCCCACGTGGCGCCGCCAAGCCAGCCTGCGAAGCATTTTCCGGTAGGGCCGCGGCTCTGGCGACAGCTCCCACGCCCGAAGAGCCAGGAGGGAAAGCCGTGCCTCGTTGGAAAGCTCTTTGGCAGCCACTCGCGTGGCCCCACAGCCCGTGGGGCTGCGGGCTTTCCGGCGGCTGTCAGCCTCGGCGCCACCGGCGCCCACGTGGCGCGACCGCACCAGCCTGCAAAGCATTTTCCGGTAGGGCCGCGGCTCTGGCGAAAGCTCCCACGCCCGAAGAGCCAGGAGGGAAAGCCGTGCCTCGTTGGAAAGCTCTTTGGCAGCCGCTCGCGTGGCCCCACAGCCCGTGGGGCTGCGGGCTTTGCGGCGGCCGTCAGCCTCGGCGCCACCGGCGCCCACGTCGGGCCGCCACGCCAGCCTGCGAAGCATTTTCCGGTAGGGCCGCGTCTCTGGCGACAGCTCCCACGGCCGAAGAGCCAGGAGGGAAAGCCATGCCTCGTTGGAAAGCTCTTTGGCAGCCACTCGCGTGGCCCCACAGCCCATGGGGCTGCGGGCTTTGCGGCGGCCGTCAGCCTCGGCGCCACCGGCGCCCACGTGGCGCGTCCGCGCCAGCCTGCAAAGCATTTTCTGGTAGGGCCGCATCTCTGGCGACAGCTCCCACGCCCAAAGAGCCAGGAGGGAAAGACGTGCCTCGTTGGAAAGCTCTTTGGCAGCCGCTCGCGTGGCCCCACAGCCCATGGGGATGCGGGCTTTGCGGCGGCCGTCAGCCTCGGCGCCACCGGCGCCCACGTGGCGCGACCGTGCCAGCCTGCAAAGCATTTTCCGGTAGGGCCGCGGCTCTGGCGACAGCTCCCACGCCCGAAGAGCCAGGAGGGAAAGCCGTGCCTCGTTGGAAAGCTCTTTGGCAGCCGCTCGCGTGGCCCCACAGCCCATGGGGCTGCGGGCTTTGCGGCGGCCGTCAGCCTCGGCGCCACCGGCGCCCACGTGGCGCGACCGCGCCAGCCTGCAAAGCATTTTCTGGTAGGGCCGCGTCTCTGGCGACAGCTCCCACGCCCGAAGAGCCAGGAGGGAAAGCCGTGCCTCGTTGGAAAGGTCTTTGGCAGCCGCTCGCGTGGCCCCACAGCCCATGGGGCTGCGGGCTTTGCGGCGGCCGTCAGCCTGGGCGCCACCGCACGCCCACGTTGCGCCGCCACGCCAGCCTGCGAAGCATTTTCCGGTAGGGCCGCGTCTCTGGCGACAGCTCCCACGCCCGAAGAGCCAGGAGGGAAAGCCGTGCCTCGTTGGAAAGCTCTTTGGCAGCCGCTCACGTGGCCCCACAGCCCGTGGGGCTGCGGGCTTTGCAGCAGCCGTCAGCCTCGGCGCCACCGGCACCCAGGTGGGGCCGCCGCGCCAGCCTGCAAAGAATTTTCCGGTAGGGCCGCGGCTCTGGCGACAGCTCCCACGCCTGTAGAGCCAGGAGGGAAAGCCGTGCCTCGTTGGAAAGCTCTTTGGCAGACGCTCGCGTGGCCCCACAGCCCGTGGGGCTGTGGCCTTTCCGGCAGCTGTCAGCCTCGGCGCCACCGGCGCCCACGTGGCACGACCGCGCCAGCCTGCGAAGCATTTTCCGGTAGGGCCGCGGCTCTGGCGACAGCTCCCACGCCCGAAGAGCCAGGAGGGAAAGCCGTGCCTCGTTGGAAAGCTCTTTGGCAGCCGCTCGCGTGGCCCCACAGCCAATGGGGCTGCGGGCTTTGCGGCGGCCGTCAGCCTCGGCGCCACCGGCGCCCACGTCGGTCCGCCACGCCAGCCTGCGAAGCATTTTCCGGTAGGGCCGCGTCTCTGGCGACAGCTCCCACGGCCGAAGAGCCAGGAGGGAAAGCCATGCCTCGTTGGAAAGCTCTTTGGCAGCCACTCGCGTGGCCCCACAGCCCGTGGGGCTGCGGGCTTTGCGGCGGCCGTCAGCCTCGGCGCCACCGGCGCCCACGTGGCGCGTCCGCGCCAGCCTGCAAAGCATTTTCTGGTAGGGCCGCGTCTCTGGCGACAGCTCCCACGCCCGAAGAGCCAGGAAGGAAAGCCGTGCCTCGTTGGAAAGCTCTTTGGCAGCCGCTCGCGTGGCCCCACAGCCCATGGGGATGCGGGCTTTGCGGCGGCCGTCAGCCTCGGCGCCACCGGCGCCCACGTGGCGCGACCGCGCCAGCCTGCAAAGCATTTTCCGGTAGGGCCGCGGCTCTGGCGACAGCTCCCACGCCCGAAGAGCCAGGAGGGAAAGCCGTGCCTCGTTGGAAAGCTCTTTGGCAGCCGCTCGCGTGGCCCCACAGCCCGTGGGGCTGCGGGCTTTGCGGCGGCCGTCAGCCTCGGCGCCACCGGTGCCCTCGTGGGGCCGCCGCGGCAGCCTGCAAAGAATTTTCCGGTAGGGCCGCGGCTCTGGCGACAGCTCCCACGCCCGAAGAGCCAGGAGGGAAAGCCGTGCCTCGTTGGAAAGCTCTTTGGCAGCCGCTCGCGTGGCCCCACAGCCCGTGGGGCTGCGGGCTTTGCAGCGGCCGTCAGCCTCGGCGCCACCGGCGCCCACGTGGCGCCGCTGCGCCAGCCTGCGAAGCATTTTCCGGTAGGGCCGCGGCTCTGGCGACAGCTCCCACGCCCGAAGAGCCAGGAGGGAAAGCCGTGCCTCGTTGGAAAGCTCTTTGGCAGCCGCTCGCGTGGCCCCACAGCCCATGGGGCTGCGGGCTTTGCGGCGGCCGTCAGCCTCGGCGCCACCGGCGCCCACGTGGCGCGACCGCGCCAGCCTGCAAAGCATTTTCTGGTAGGGCCGCGTCTCTGGCGACAGCTCCCACGCCCGAAGAGCCAGGAGGGAAAGCCGTGCCTCGTTGGAAAGCTCTTTGGCAGCCGCTCGCGTGGCCCCACAGCCAATGGGGCTGCGGGCTTTGCGGCGGCCGTCAGCCTCGGCGCCACCGGCGCCCACGTCGGTCCGCCACGCCAGCCTGCGAAGCATTTTCCGGTAGGGCCGCGTCTCTGGCGACAGCTCCCACGGCCGAAGAGCCAGGAGGGAAAGCCATGCCTCGTTGGAAAGCTCTTTGGCAGCCACTCGCGTGGCCCCACAGCCCATGGGGCTGCGGGCTTTGCGGCGGCCGTCAGCCTCGGCGCCACCGGCGCCCACGTGGCGCGTCCGCGCCAGCCTGCAAAGCATTTTCCAGTAGGGCCGCGTCTCTGGCGACAGCTCCCACGCCCGAAGAGCCAGGAAGGAAAGCCGTGCCTCGTTGGAAAGCTCTTTGGCAGCCACTTGCGTGGCCCCACAGCCCATGGGGCTGCGGGCTTTGCGGCGGCCGTCAGCCTCGGCGCCACCGGCGCCCACGTGGCGCGACCGCGCCAGCCTGCAAAGCATTTTCCGGTAGGGCCGCGGCTCTGGCGACAGCTCCCACGCCCGAAGAGCCAGGAGGGAAAGCCGTGCCTCGTTGGAAAGCTCTTTGGCAGCCGCTCGCGTGGCCCCACAGCCCGTGGGGCTGCGGGCTTTGCGGCGGCCGTCAGCCTCGGCGCCACCGGTGCCCTCGTGGGGCCGCCGCGGCAGCCTGCAAAGAATTTTCCGGTAGGGCCGCGTCTCTGGCGACAGCTCCCACGCCCGAAGAGCCAGGAGGGAAAGCCGTGCCTCGTTGGAAAGCTCTTTGGCAGCCGCTCGCGTGGCCCCACAGCCCATGGGGCTGCGGGCTTTGCGGCGTTCGTCAGCCTGGGCGACACCGGCGCCCACGTGGCGCTGCCGCGCCAGCCTGGGAAGCATTTTCCGGTAGGGCCGCGGCTCTGGCGACAGCTCCCACGCCCGAAGAGCCAGGAGGGAAAGCCGTGCCTCGTTGGAAAGCTCTTTGGCAGCCGCTCGCGTGGCCCCACAGCCCATGGGGCTGCGGGCTTTGCGGCGGCCGTCAGCCTGGGCGACACCGGCGCCCACGTTGCGTCGCCGCCCCAGCCTGCGAAGCATTTTCCAGTAGGGCCGCGTCTCTTGCGACAGCTCCCACGCCCGAAGAGACAGGAGGGAAAGCCGTGCCTCATTGGAAAGCTCTTTGGCAGCCGCTCGCGTGGCCCCACAGCCCGTGGGGCTGCGGGCTTTGCGGCGGCCGTCAGCCTCGGCGACACCGGCGCCCACGTGGGGCCGCCGCGCCAGCCTGCAAAGAATTTTCCGGTAGGGCCGCGGCTCTGGCGACAGCTCCCACGCCCGAAGAGCCAGGAGGGAAAGCCGTGCCTCGTTGGAAAGCTCTTTGGCAGCCGCTCGCGTGGCCCCACAGCCCATGGGGCTGCGGGCTTTGCGGCGGCCGTCAGCCTGGGCGACACCGGCGCCCACGTTGCGTCGCCGCCCCAGCCTGCGAAGCATTTTCCAGTAGGGCCGCGTCTCTTGCGACAGCTCCCACGCCCGAAGAGACAGGAGGGAAAGCCGTGCCTCGTTGGAAAGCTCTTTGGCAGCCGCTCGCGTGGCCCCACAGCCCGTGGGGCTGCGGGCTTTGCGGCGGCCGTCAGCCTCGGCGCGACCGGCTCCCACTTTGCGCCGCCGCGCCAGCCTGCGAAGCATTTTCCGGTAGGGCCGCGTCTCTGGCGACAGCTCCCACGCCCGAAGATCCAGGAGGGAAAGCCATGCCTCGTCGGAAAGCTCTTTGGCAGCCGCTCGCGTGGCCCCACAGCCCATGGGGCTGCGGGCTTTGCGGCGGCCGTCAGCCTCGGCGCCACCGGCGCCCACGTGGCGCGTCCGCGCCAGCCTGCAAAGCATTTTCCAGTAGGGCCGCGTCTCTGGCGACAGCTCCCACGCCCGAAGAGCCAGGAAGGAAAGCCGTGCCTCGTTGGAAAGCTCTTTGGCAGCCACTTGCGTGGCCCCACAGCCCATGGGGCTGCGGGCTTTGCGGCGGCCGTCAGCCTCGGCGCCACCGGCGCCCACGTGGCGCGACCGCGCCAGCCTGCAAAGCATTTTCCGGTAGGGCCGCGGCTCTGGCGACAGCTCCCACGCCCGAAGAGCCAGGAGGGAAAGCCGTGCCTCGTTGGAAAGCTCTTTGGCAGCCGCTCGCGTGGCCCCACAGCCCGTGGGGCTGCGGGCTTTGCGGCGGCCGTCAGCCTCGGCGCCACCGGTGCCCTCGTGGGGCCGCCGCGGCAGCCTGCAAAGAATTTTCCGGTAGGGCCGCGGCTCTGGCGACAGCTCCCACGCCCGAAGAGCCAGGAGGGAAAGCCGTGCCTCGTTGGAAAGCTCTTTGGCAGCCGCTCGCGTGGCCCCACAGCCTGTGGGGCTGCGGGCTTTGCGGCGGCCGTCAGCCTCGACGACACCGGCGCCCAAGTCGGGCTACCGCGCCAGGCTGCGAAGCATTTTCCGGTAGGGCCGCGGCTCTGGCGACAGCTCCCACGGCCGAAGAGCCAGGAGGGAAAGCCGTGCCTCGTTGGAAAGCTCTTTGGCAGCCGCTCGCGTGGCCCCACAGCCCATGGGGCTGCGGGCTTTGCGGCGGCCGTCAGCCTGGGCGACACCGGCGCCCACGTTGCGTCGCCGCGCCAGCCTGCGAAGCATTTTCCAGTAGGGCCGTGGCTCTGGCGACAGCTCCCACGGCCGAAGAGCCAGGAGGGAAAGCCGTGCCTCGTTGGAAAGCTCTTTGGCAGCCGCTCGCGTGACCCCACAGCCAATGGGGCTGCGGGCTTTGCGGCGGCCGTCAGCCTCGGCGCCACCGGCGCCCAGGTGGGGCCGCTGCGCCAGCCTGCAAAGCATTTTCCGGTAGGGCCGCGGCTCTGGCGACAGCTCCCACGCCCGAAGAGCCAGGAGGGAAAGCCATGCCTCGTTGGAAAGCTCTTTGGCAGCCACTCACGTGGCCCCACAGCCCGTGGGGCTGCGGGCTTTGCGGCGGCCGTCAGCCTCAGTGCCACCGGCGCCCACGTTGCGCCGCCGCGCCAGCCTGCGAAGCATTCTCCAGTAGGGCCGCATCTCTGGCGACAGCTCCCACGCCCGAAGAGCCAGGAGGGAAAGCCGTGCCTCGTTGGAAAGCTCTTTGGCAGCCGCTCGCGTGGCCCCACAGCCCATGGGGCTGCGGGCTTTGCGGCGGTCGTCATCCTGGGCGACACCAGCGCCCACGTTGCGTCGCCGCGCCAGCCTGCGAAGCATTTTCCAGTAGGGCCGCGTCTCTGGCAACAGCTCCCACGCCCGAAGAGCCAGGAGGGAAAGCCGTGCCTCGTTGGAAAGCTCTTTGGCAGCCGCTCGCGTGGCCCCACAGCCCGTGGTGCTGCGGGCTTTGCGGCGACCGTCAGCCTCGGTGACACCGGCGCCCACGTGGGGCCGCCGCGCCAGCCTGCAAAGAATTTTCCGGTAGGGCCGCTTCTCTGGCGACAGCTCCCACGCCCGAAGAGCCAGGAGGGAAAGCCGTGCCTCGTTGGAAAGCTCTTTGGCAGCCGCTCGCGTGGCCCCACAGCCCATGGGGCTGCGGGCTTTGCGGCGGCCGTCAGCCTCGGCGCCACCGGCGCCCAGGTGGGGGCGCTGCGCCAGCCTGCAAAGCATTTTCCGGTAGGGCCGCGGCTCTGGCGACAGCTCCCACGCCCGAAGAGCCAGGAGGGAAAGCCGTGCCTCGTTGGAAAGCTCTTTGGCAGCCGCTCGCGTGGCCCCACAGCCCGTGGGGCTGCGGGCTTTGCGGCGGCCGTCAGCCTCGGCGACACCGGCGCCCACGTTGGGCCACCGCGCCAGCCTGCGAAGCATTTTCCGGTAGGGCCGCGGCTCTGGCGACAGCTCCCACGCCCGAAGAGCCAGGAGGGAAAGCCGTGCCTCGTTGGAAAGCTCTTTGGCAGCCACTCGCGTGACCCCACAGCCCGTGGGGCTGTGGGCTTTGCGGCGGCTGTCAGCCTCGGCGCCACCGGCGCCCACGTGGGGCCGCTGCGCCAGCCTGCAAAGCATTTTCCGGTAGGGCCGCGTCTCTGGCGACAGCTCCCACGGCCGAAGAGCCAGGAGGGAAAGCCATGCCTCGTTGGAAAGCACTTTGGCAGCCACTCACGTGGCCCCACAGCCCGTGGGGCTGCGGGCTTTGCGGCGGCCGTCAGCCTCAGTGCCACCGGCGCCCACGTTGCGCCGCGGCGCCAGCCTGCGAAGCATTCTCCGGTAGGGCCGCATCTCTGGCGACAGCTCCCACGCCCGAAGAGCCAGGAGGGAAAGCCGTGCCTCGTTGGAAAGCTCTTTGGCAGCCGCTCGCGTGGCCCCACAGCCCATGGGGCTGCGGGCTTTGCGGCGGCCGTCAGCCTCAGCGCCACCGGCTCCCACTTTGCGGCGCCGCGCCAGCCTGCGAAGCATTTTCCGGTAGGGCCGCGTCTCTGGCAACAGCTCCCACGGCCGAAGAGCCAGGAGGGAAAGCCGTGCCTCGTTGGAAAGCTCTTTGGCAGCTGCTCGCGTGACCCCACAGCCCGTGGGGCTGCGGGCTTTGCGGCGGCCGTCAGCCTGGGCGACACCGGCGCCCAGGTGGGGCCGCTGCGCCAGCCTGCAAAGCATTTTCCGGTAGGGCCGCGGCTCTGGCGACAGCTCCCACGCCCGAAGAGCCAGGAGGGAAAGCCGTGCCTCGTTGGAAAGCTCTTTGGCAGCCGCTCGCGTGACCCCACAGCCCGTGGGGCTGCGGGCTTTGCGGCGGCCGTCAGCCTCGGCGCCACCGGCGCCCACGTGGGGCCGCTGCGCCAGCCTGCAAAGCATTTTCCGGTAGGGCCGCGTCTCTGGCGACAGCTCCCACGCCCGAAGAGCCAGGAGGGAAAGCCATGCCTCGTTGGAAAGCTCTTTGGCAGCCACTCACGTGGCCCCACAGCCCGTGGGGCTGCGGGCTTTGCGGCGGCCGTCAGCCTCAGTGCCACCGGCGCCCACGTTGCGCCGCGGCGCCAGCCTGCGAAGCATTTTCCGGTAGGGCCGCGTCTCTGGCGACAGCTCCCACGCCCGAAGAGCCAGGAGGGAAAGCCGTGCCTCGTTGGAAAGCTCTTTGGCAGCCGCTCGCGTGGCCCCACAGCCCGTGGGGCTGCGGGCTTTGCGGCGGCTGTCAGCCTCGGCGACACCGGCGCCCACGTCGGGCCGCCGCGCCAGCCTGCAAAGCATTTTCCGGTAGGGCCGCGGCTCTGGCGACAGCTCCCACGCCCGAAGAGCCAGGAGGGAAAGCCGTGCCTGGTTGGAAAGCTCTTTGGCAGCCGCTCGCGTGGCCCCACAGCCCGTGGGGCTGCGGGTTTTGCGGCGGCCGTCAGCCTCAGCGCCACCGGCTCCCACTTTGCGGCGCCGCGCCAGCCTGCGAAGCATTTTCCGGTAGGGCCGCGTCTCTGGCAACAGCTCCCACGCCCGAAGAGCCAGGAGGGAAAGCCGTGCCTCGTTGGAAAGCTCTTTGGCAGCCGCTCGCGTGGCCCCACAGCCTGTGGTGCTGCGGGCTTTGCGGCGACCGTCAGCCTCGGTGACACCGGCGCCCACGTGGGGCCACCGCGCCAGCCTGCAAAGAATTTTCCTGTAGGGCCGCGTCTCTGGCGACAGCTCCCACGCCCGAAGAGCCAGGAGGGAAAGCCGTGCCTCGTTGGAAAGCTCTTTGGCAGCCGCTCGCGTGGCCCCACAGCCAATGGGGCTGCGGGCTTTGCGGCGGCCGTCAGCCTCGGTGCCACCGGCGCCCACGTCGGGCCGCCACGCCATCCTGCGAAGCATTTTCCGGTAGGGCCGCGTCTCTTGCGACAGCTCCCACGCCCGAAGAGCCAGGAGGGAAAGCCGTGCCTCGTTGGAAAGCTCTTTGGCAGCCGCTCGCGTGGCCCCACAGCCCGTGGGGCTGCGGGCTTTGCGGCGGCCGTCAGCCTCGGCGACACCGGCGCCCACGTGGGACCGCCGCGCCAGCCTGCAAAGAATTTTCCGGTAGGGCCGCGTCTCTGGCGACAGCTCCCACGCCCGAAGAGCCAGGAGGGAAAGCCGTGCCTCGTTGGAAAGCTCTTTGGCAGCAGCTCGCGTGGCCCCACAGCCCGTGGGGCTGCGGGCTTTGCGGCGGCCGTCAGCCTCGGCGCTACCGGCTCCCACTTTGCGCCGCCGCGCCAGCCTGCGAAGCATTTTCCGGTAGGGCCGCGTCTCTGGCGACAGCTCCCACGCCCGAAGAGCCAGGAGGGAAAGCCGTGCCTCGTTGGAAAGCTCTTTGGCAGCCGCTCGCGTGGCCCCACAGCCCATGGGGCTGCGGGCTTTGCGGCGGCCGTCAGCCTCGACGCCACCGGCGCCCACGTCGGGCCGCCGCGCCAGGCTGCGAAGCATTTTCCGGTAGGGCCGCGTCTCTGGCGACAGCTCCCACGCCCGAAGAGCCAGGAGGGAAAGCCGTGCCTCGTTGGAAAGCTCTTTGGCAGCCGCTCGCGTGGCCCCACAGCCCATGGGGCTGCGGGCTTTGCGGCGTTCGTCAGCCTGGGCGACACCGGCGCCCACGTGGCGCCGCCGCGCCAGCCTGGGAAGCATTTTCCGGTAGGGCCGCGTCTCTGGCGACAGCTCCCACGCCCGAAGAGCCAGGAGGGAAAGCCGTGCCTCGTTGGAAAGCTCTTTGGCAGCCGCTCGCGTGGCCCCACAGCCAATGGGGCTGCGGGCTTTGCGGCGGCCGTCAGCCTCGGCGCCACCGGCGCCCACGTCGGGCCGCCACGCCAGCCTGCGAAGCATTTTCCGGTAGGGCCGCGGCTCTGGCGACAGCTCCCACGCCCGAAGAGCCAGGAGGGAAAGCCGTGCCTCGTTGGAAAGCTCTTTGGCAGCCGCTCGCGTGGCCCCACAGCCCGTGGGGCTGTGGGCTTTGCGGCGGCCGTCAGCCTCGGTGACACCGGCGCCCACGTCGGGCCGCCGCGCCAGCCTGCAAAGAATTTTCCGGTAGGGCCGCGGCTCTGGCGACAGCTCCCACGGCCGAAGAGCCAGGAGGGAAAGCCGTGCCTCGTTGGAAAGCTCTTTGGCAGCCGCTCGCGTGACCCCACAGCCCGTGGGGCTGCGGGCTTTGCGGCGGCCGTCAGCCTCAGCGCCACCGGCTCCCACTTTGCGCCGCCGCGCCAGCCTGGGAAGCATTTTCCGGTAGGGCCGCGTCTCTGGCAACAGCTCCCACGCCCGAAGAGCCAGGAGGGAAAGCCGTGCCTCGTTGGAAAGCTCTTTGGCAGCCGCTCGCGTGGCCCCACAGCCCGTGGTGCTGCGGGCTTTGCGGCGACCGTCAGCCTCGGTGACACCGGCGCCCACGTGGGGCCGCCGCGCCAGCCTGCAAAGAATTTTCCGGTAGGGCCGCGTCTCTGGCGACAGCTCCCACGCCCGAAGAGCCAGGAGGGAAAGCCGTGCCTCGTTGGAAAGCTCTTTGGCAGCCGCTCGCGTGACCCCACAGCCCGTGGGGCTGCGGGCTTTGCGGCGGCCGTCAGCCTCGGCGCCACCGGCGCCCAGGTGGGGCCGCTGCGCCAGCCTGCAAAGCATTTTCCGGTAGGGCCGCGGCTCTGGCGACAGCTCCCACGCCCGAAGAGCCAGGAGGGAAAGCCGTGCCTCGTTGGAAAGCTCTTTGGCAGCCGCTCGCGTGGCCCCACAGCCCATGGGGCTGCGGGCTTTGCGGCGGCCGTCAGCCTCGACGCCACCGGCGCCCACGTTGTGCCGCCGCGCCAGGCTGCGAAGCATTTTCCGGTAGGGCCGCGGCTCTGGCGACAGCTCCCACACCCGAAGAGCCAGGAGGGAAAGCCGTGCCTCGTTGGAAAGCTCTTTGGCAGCCGCTCGCGTGGCCCCACAGCCCATGGGGCTGCGGGCTTTGCGGCGGCCGTCAGCCTCGGCGCCACCGGCGCCCACGTCGGGCCGCCACGCCAGCCTGCGAAGCATTTTCCGGTAGGGCCGCGTCTCTGGCAACAGCTCCCACGCCCGAAGAGCCAGGAGGGAAAGCCGTGCCTCGTTGGAAAGCTCTTTGGCAGCCGCTCGCGTGGCCCCACAGCCCGTGGGGCTGTGGGCTTTGCGGCGGCCATCAGCCTCGGCGACACCGGCGCCCACGTCGGGCCGCCGCGCCAGCCTGCAAAGAATTTTCCGGTAGGGCCGCGGCTCTGGCGACAGCTCCCACGCCCGAAGAGCCAGGAGGGAAAGCCGTGCCTCGTTGGAAAGCTCTTTGGCAGCCGCTCGCGTGGCCCTACAGCCCGTGGGGCTGCGGGCTTTGCGGCGGCCGTCAGCCTCAGCGCCACCGGCTCCCACTTTGCGCCGCCGCGCCAGCCTGCGAAGCATTTTCCGGTAGGGCCGCGTCTCTGGCAACAGCTCCCACGCCCGAAGAGCCAGGAGGGAAAGCCGTGCCTCGTTGGAAAGCTCTTTGGCAGCAGCTCGCGTGGCCCCACAGCCCGTGGGGCTGCGGGCTTTGCGGCGACCGTCAGCCTCGGTGACACCGGCGCCCAGGTGGGGCCGCCGCGCCAGCCTGCAAAGCATTTTCCGGTAGGGCCGCGTCTCTGGCGACAGCTCCCACGCCCGAAGAGCCAGGAGGGAAAGCCGTGCCTCGTTGGAAAGCTCTTTGGCAGCCGCTCGCGTGGCCCCACAGCCCGTGGGGCTGCGGGCTTTGCGGCGGCCGTCAGCCTCGGCGACACCGGCGCCCACGTCGGGCCGCCGCGCCAGCCTGCAAAGAATTTTCCGGTAGGGCCGCGGCTCTGGCGACAGCTCCCACGCCCGAAGAGCCAGGAGGGAAAGCCGTGCCTCGTTGGAAAGCTCTTTGGCAGCCGCTCGCGTGACCCCACAGCCCATGGGGCTGCGGGCTTTGCGGCGGCCGTCAGCCTCGGCGCCACCGGCGCCCACGTGGGGCCGCTGCGCCAGCCTGCAAAGCATTTTCCGGTAGGGCCGCGTCTCTGGCGACAGCTCCCACGGCCGAAGAGCCAGGAGGGAAAGCCATGCCTCGTTGGAAAGCTCTTTGGCAGCCACTCACGTGGCCCCACAGCCCGTGGGGCTGCGGGCTTTGCGGCGGCCGTCAGCCTCAGTGCCACCGGCGCCCACGTCGGGCCGCCGCGCCAGGCTGCGAAGCATTTTCCGGTAGGGCCGCGTCTCTGGCAACAGCTCCCACGCCCGAAGAGCCAGGAGGGAAAGCCGTGCCTCGTTGGAAAGCTCTTTGGCAGCCGCTCGCGTGGCCCCACAGCCCATGGGGCTGCGGGCTTTGCGGCGGTCGTCATCCTGGGCGACACCAGCGCCCACGTTGCGTCGCCGCGCCAGCCTGCGAAGCATTTTCCAGTAGGGCCGCGTCTCTGGCAACAGCTCCCACGCCCGAAGAGCCAGGAGGGAAAGCCGTGCCTCGTTGGAAAGCTCTTTGGCAGCCGCTCGCGTGGCCCCACAGCCCGTGGTGCTGCGGGCTTTGCGGCGACCGTCAGCCTCGGTGACACCGGCGCCCACGTGGGGCCGCCGCGCCAGCCTGCAAAGAATTTTCCGGTAGGGCCGCTTCTCTGGCGACAGCTCCCACGCCCGAAGAGCCAGGAGGGAAAGCCGTGCCTCGTTGGAAAGCTCTTTGGCAGCCGCTCGCGTGGCCCCACAGCCCATGGGGCTGCGGGCTTTGCGGCGGCCGTCAGCCTCGGCGCCACCGGCGCCCAGGTGGGGGCGCTGCGCCAGCCTGCAAAGCATTTTCCGGTAGGGCCGCGGCTCTGGCGACAGCTCCCACGCCCGAAGAGCCAGGAGGGAAAGCCGTGCCTCGTTGGAAAGCTCTTTGGCAGCCGCTCGCGTGGCCCCACAGCCCGTGGGGCTGCGGGCTTTGCGGCGGCCGTCAGCCTCGGCGACACCGGCGCCCACGTTGGGCCACCGCGCCAGCCTGCGAAGCATTTTCCGGTAGGGCCGCGGCTCTGGCGACAGCTCCCACGCCCGAAGAGCCAGGAGGGAAAGCCGTGCCTCGTTGGAAAGCTCTTTGGCAGCCACTCGCGTGACCCCACAGCCCGTGGGGCTGTGGGCTTTGCGGCGGCTGTCAGCCTCGGCGCCACCGGCGCCCACGTGGGGCCGCTGCGCCAGCCTGCAAAGCATTTTCCGGTAGGGCCGCGTCTCTGGCGACAGCTCCCACGGCCGAAGAGCCAGGAGGGAAAGCCATGCCTCGTTGGAAAGCACTTTGGCAGCCACTCACGTGGCCCCACAGCCCGTGGGGCTGCGGGCTTTGCGGCGGCCGTCAGCCTCAGTGCCACCGGCGCCCACGTTGCGCCGCGGCGCCAGCCTGCGAAGCATTCTCCGGTAGGGCCGCATCTCTGGCGACAGCTCCCACGCCCGAAGAGCCAGGAGGGAAAGCCGTGCCTCGTTGGAAAGCTCTTTGGCAGCCGCTCGCGTGGCCCCACAGCCCATGGGGCTGCGGGCTTTGCGGCGGCCGTCAGCCTCAGCGCCACCGGCTCCCACTTTGCGGCGCCGCGCCAGCCTGCGAAGCATTTTCCGGTAGGGCCGCGTCTCTGGCAACAGCTCCCACGGCCGAAGAGCCAGGAGGGAAAGCCGTGCCTCGTTGGAAAGCTCTTTGGCAGCTGCTCGCGTGACCCCACAGCCCGTGGGGCTGCGGGCTTTGCGGCGGCCGTCAGCCTGGGCGACACCGGCGCCCAGGTGGGGCCGCCGCGCCAGCCTGCAAAGCATTTTCCGGTAGGGCCGCGGCTCTGGCGACAGCTCCCACGCCCGAAGAGCCAGGAGGGAAAGCCGTGCCTCGTTGGAAAGCTCTTTGGCAGCCGCTCGCGTGACCCCACAGCCCGTGGGGCTGCGGGCTTTGCGGCGGCCGTCAGCCTCGGCGCCACCGGCGCCCACGTGGGGCCGCTGCGCCAGCCTGCAAAGCATTTTCCGGTAGGGCCGCGTCTCTGGCGACAGCTCCCACGCCCGAAGAGCCAGGAGGGAAAGCCATGCCTCGTTGGAAAGCTCTTTGGCAGCCACTCACGTGGCCCCACAGCCCGTGGGGCTGCGGGCTTTGCGGCGGCCGTCAGCCTCAGTGCCACCGGCGCCCACGTTGCGCCGCGGCGCCAGCCTGCGAAGCATTTTCCGGTAGGGCCGCGTCTCTGGCGACAGCTCCCACGCCCGAAGAGCCAGGAGGGAAAGCCGTGCCTCGTTGGAAAGCTCTTTGGCAGCCGCTCGCGTGGCCCCACAGCCCGTGGGGCTGCGGGCTTTGCGGCGGCTGTCAGCCTCGGCGACACCGGCGCCCACGTCGGGCCGCCGCGCCAGCCTGCAAAGCATTTTCCGGTAGGGCCGCGGCTCTGGCGACAGCTCCCACGCCCGAAGAGCCAGGAGGGAAAGCCGTGCCTGGTTGGAAAGCTCTTTGGCAGCCGCTCGCGTGGCCCCACAGCCCGTGGGGCTGCGGGTTTTGCGGCGGCCGTCAGCCTCAGCGCCACCGGCTCCCACTTTGCGGCGCCGCGCCAGCCTGCGAAGCATTTTCCGGTAGGGCCGCGTCTCTGGCAACAGCTCCCACGCCCGAAGAGCCAGGAGGGAAAGCCGTGCCTCGTTGGAAAGCTCTTTGGCAGCCGCTCGCGTGGCCCCACAGCCTGTGGTGCTGCGGGCTTTGCGGCGACCGTCAGCCTCGGTGACACCGGCGCCCACGTGGGGCCACCGCGCCAGCCTGCAAAGAATTTTCCTGTAGGGCCGCGTCTCTGGCGACAGCTCCCACGCCCGAAGAGCCAGGAGGGAAAGCCGTGCCTCGTTGGAAAGCTCTTTGGCAGCCGCTCGCGTGGCCCCACAGCCAATGGGGCTGCGGGCTTTGCGGCGGCCGTCAGCCTCGGTGCCACCGGCGCCCACGTCGGGCCGCCACGCCATCCTGCGAAGCATTTTCCGGTAGGGCCGCGTCTCTTGCGACAGCTCCCACGCCCGAAGAGCCAGGAGGGAAAGCCGTGCCTCGTTGGAAAGCTCTTTGGCAGCCGCTCGCGTGGCCCCACAGCCCGTGGGGCTGCGGGCTTTGCGGCGGCCGTCAGCCTCGGCGACACCGGCGCCCACGTGGGACCGCCGCGCCAGCCTGCAAAGAATTTTCCGGTAGGGCCGCGTCTCTGGCGACAGCTCCCACGCCCGAAGAGCCAGGAGGGAAAGCCGTGCCTCGTTGGAAAGCTCTTTGGCAGCAGCTCGCGTGGCCCCACAGCCCGTGGGGCTGCGGGCTTTGCGGCGGCCGTCAGCCTCGGCGCTACCGGCTCCCACTTTGCGCCGCCGCGCCAGCCTGCGAAGCATTTTCCGGTAGGGCCGCGTCTCTGGCGACAGCTCCCACGCCCGAAGAGCCAGGAGGGAAAGCCGTGCCTCGTTGGAAAGCTCTTTGGCAGCCGCTCGCGTGGCCCCACAGCCCATGGGGCTGCGGGCTTTGCGGCGGCCGTCAGCCTCGACGCCACCGGCGCCCACGTCGGGCCGCCGCGCCAGGCTGCGAAGCATTTTCCGGTAGGGCCGCGTCTCTGGCGACAGCTCCCACGCCCGAAGAGCCAGGAGGGAAAGCCGTGCCTCGTTGGAAAGCTCTTTGGCAGCCGCTCGCGTGGCCCCACAGCCCATGGGGCTGCGGGCTTTGCGGCGTTCGTCAGCCTGGGCGACACCGGCGCCCACGTGGCGCCGCCGCGCCAGCCTGGGAAGCATTTTCCGGTAGGGCCGCGTCTCTGGCGACAGCTCCCACGCCCGAAGAGCCAGGAGGGAAAGCCGTGCCTCGTTGGAAAGCTCTTTGGCAGCCGCTCGCGTGGCCCCACAGCCAATGGGGCTGCGGGCTTTGCGGCGGCCGTCAGCCTCGGCGCCACCGGCGCCCACGTCGGGCCGCCACGCCAGCCTGCGAAGCATTTTCCGGTAGGGCCGCGGCTCTGGCGACAGCTCCCACGCCCGAAGAGCCAGGAGGGAAAGCCGTGCCTCGTTGGAAAGCTCTTTGGCAGCCGCTCGCGTGGCCCCACAGCCCGTGGGGCTGTGGGCTTTGCGGCGGCCGTCAGCCTCGGTGACACCGGCGCCCACGTCGGGCCGCCGCGCCAGCCTGCAAAGAATTTTCCGGTAGGGCCGCGGCTCTGGCGACAGCTCCCACGGCCGAAGAGCCAGGAGGGAAAGCCGTGCCTCGTTGGAAAGCTCTTTGGCAGCCGCTCGCGTGACCCCACAGCCCGTGGGGCTGCGGGCTTTGCGGCGGCCGTCAGCCTCAGCGCCACCGGCTCCCACTTTGCGCCGCCGCGCCAGCCTGGGAAGCATTTTCCGGTAGGGCCGCGTCTCTGGCAACAGCTCCCACGCCCGAAGAGCCAGGAGGGAAAGCCGTGCCTCGTTGGAAAGCTCTTTGGCAGCCGCTCGCGTGGCCCCACAGCCCGTGGTGCTGCGGGCTTTGCGGCGACCGTCAGCCTCGGTGACACCGGCGCCCACGTGGGGCCGCCGCGCCAGCCTGCAAAGAATTTTCCGGTAGGGCCGCGTCTCTGGCGACAGCTCCCACGCCCGAAGAGCCAGGAGGGAAAGCCGTGCCTCGTTGGAAAGCTCTTTGGCAGCCGCTCGCGTGACCCCACAGCCCGTGGGGCTGCGGGCTTTGCGGCGGCCGTCAGCCTCGGCGCCACCGGCGCCCAGGTGGGGCCGCTGCGCCAGCCTGCAAAGCATTTTCCGGTAGGGCCGCGGCTCTGGCGACAGCTCCCACGCCCGAAGAGCCAGGAGGGAAAGCCGTGCCTCGTTGGAAAGCTCTTTGGCAGCCGCTCGCGTGGCCCCACAGCCCATGGGGCTGCGGGCTTTGCGGCGGCCGTCAGCCTCGACGCCACCGGCGCCCACGTTGTGCCGCCGCGCCAGGCTGCGAAGCATTTTCCGGTAGGGCCGCGGCTCTGGCGACAGCTCCCACACCCGAAGAGCCAGGAGGGAAAGCCGTGCCTCGTTGGAAAGCTCTTTGGCAGCCGCTCGCGTGGCCCCACAGCCCATGGGGCTGCGGGCTTTGCGGCGGCCGTCAGCCTCGGCGCCACCGGCGCCCACGTCGGGCCGCCACGCCAGCCTGCGAAGCATTTTCCGGTAGGGCCGCGTCTCTGGCAACAGCTCCCACGCCCGAAGAGCCAGGAGGGAAAGCCGTGCCTCGTTGGAAAGCTCTTTGGCAGCCGTTCGCGTGGCCCCACAGCCCGTGGGGCTGTGGGCTTTGCGGCGGCCATCAGCCTCGGCGACACCGGCGCCCACGTCGGGCCGCCGCGCCAGCCTGCAAAGAATTTTCCGGTAGGGCCGCGGCTCTGGCGACAGCTCCCACGCCCGAAGAGCCAGGAGGGAAAGCCGTGCCTCGTTGGAAAGCTCTTTGGCAGCCGCTCGCGTGGCCCTACAGCCCGTGGGGCTGCGGGCTTTGCGGCGGCCGTCAGCCTCAGCGCCACCGGCTCCCACTTTGCGCCGCCGCGCCAGCCTGCGAAGCATTTTCCGGTAGGGCCGCGTCTCTGGCAACAGCTCCCACGCCCGAAGAGCCAGGAGGGAAAGCCGTGCCTCGTTGGAAAGCTCTTTGGCAGCAGCTCGCGTGGCCCCACAGCCCGTGGGGCTGCGGGCTTTGCGGCGACCGTCAGCCTCGGTGACACCGGCGCCCAGGTGGGGCCGCCGCGCCAGCCTGCAAAGCATTTTCCGGTAGGGCCGCGTCTCTGGCGACAGCTCCCACGCCCGAAGAGCCAGGAGGGAAAGCCGTGCCTCGTTGGAAAGCTCTTTGGCAGCCGCTCGCGTGGCCCCACAGCCCGTGGGGCTGCGGGCTTTGCGGCGGCCGTCAGCCTCGGCGACACCGGCGCCCACGTCGGGCCGCCGCGCCAGCCTGCAAAGAATTTTCCGGTAGGGCCGCGGCTCTGGCGACAGCTCCCACGCCCGAAGAGCCAGGAGGGAAAGCCGTGCCTCGTTGGAAAGCTCTTTGGCAGCCGCTCGCGTGACCCCACAGCCCATGGGGCTGCGGGCTTTGCGGCGGCCGTCAGCCTCGGCGCCACCGGCGCCCACGTGGGGCCGCTGCGCCAGCCTGCAAAGCATTTTCCGGTAGGGCCGCGTCTCTGGCGACAGCTCCCACGGCCGAAGAGCCAGGAGGGAAAGCCATGCCTCGTTGGAAAGCTCTTTGGCAGCCACTCACGTGGCCCCACAGCCCGTGGGGCTGCGGGCTTTGCGGCGGCCGTCAGCCTCAGTGCCACCGGCGCCCACGTCGGGCCGCCGCGCCAGGCTGCGAAGCATTTTCCGGTAGGGCCGCGTCTCTGGCGACAGCTCCCACGCCCGAAGAGCCAGGAGGGAAAGCCGTGCCTCGTTGGAAAGCTCTTTGGCAGCCGCTCGCGTGGCCCCACAGCCCGTGGGGCTGCGGGCTTTGCGGCGTTCGTCAGCCTGGGCGACACCGGCTCCCACGTGGCGCCGCCGCGCCATCCTGGGAAGCATTTTCCGGTAGGGCCGCGTCTCTGGCGACAGCTCCCACGCCCGAAGAGCCAGGAGGGAAAGCCGTGCCTCGTTGGAAAGCTCTTTGGCAGCCGCTCGCGTGGCCCCACAGCCAATGGGGCTGCGGGCTTTGCGGCGGCCGTCAGCCTCGGTGCCACCGGCGCCCACGTCGGGCCGCCACGCCATCCTGCAAAGCATTTTCCGGTAGGGCCGCGTCTCTTGCGACAGCTCCCACGCCCGAAGAGCCAGGAGGGAAAGCCATGCCTCGTTGGAAAGCTCTTTGGCAGCCGCTCGCGTGGACCTACAGCCCGTGGGGCTGCGGGCTTTGCGGCGGCCGTCAGCCTCGGCGACACCGGCGCCCACGTGGGGCCGCCGCGCCAGCCTGCAAAGAATTTTCCGGTAGGGCCGCGTCTCTGGCGACAGCTCCCACGCCCGAAGAGCCAGGAGGGAAAGCCGTGCCTCGTTGGAAAGCTCTTTGGCAGCAGCTCGCGTGGCCCCACAGCCCGTGGGGCTGCGGGCTTTGCGGCGGCCGTCAGCCTCGGCGCTACCGGCTCCCACTTTGCGCCGCCGCGCCAGCCTGCGAAGCATTTTCCGGTAGGGCCGCGTCTCTGGCGACAGCTCCCACGCCCGAAGAGCCAGGAGGGAAAGCCGTGCCTCGTTGGAAAGCTCTTTGGCAGCCGCTCGCGTGGCCCCACAGCCCATGGGGCTGCGGGCTTTGCGGCGGCCGTCAGCCTCGACGCCACCGGCGCCCACGTCGGGCCGCCGCGCCAGGCTGCGAAGCATTTTCCGGTAGGTCCGCGTCTCTGGCGACAGCTCCCACGCCCGAAGAGCCAGGAGGGAAAGCCGTGCCTCGTTGGAAAGCTCTTTGGCAGCCGCTCGCGTGGCCCCACAGCCCATGGGGCTGCGGGCTTTGCGGCGTTCGTCAGCCTGGGCGACACCGGCGCCCACGTGGCGCCGCCGCGCCAGCCTGGGAAGCATTTTCCGGTAGGGCCGCGTCTCTGGCGACAGCTCCCACGCCCGAAGAGCCAGGAGGGAAAGCCATGCCTCGTTGGAAAGCTCTTTGGCAGCCACTCACGTGGCCCCACAGCCCGTGGGGCTGCGGGCTTTGCGGCGGCCGTCAGCCTCAGTGCCACCGGCGCCCACGTTGCGCCGCCGCGCCAGCCTGCGAAGCATTCTCCGGTAGGGCCGCATCTCTGGCGACAGCTCCCACGCCCGAAGAGCCAGGAGGGAAAGCCGTGCCTCGTTGGAAAGCTCTTTGGCAGCCGCTCGCGTGGCCCCACAGCCCATGGGGCTGCGGGCTTTGCGGCGGCCGTCAGCCTCGATGCCACCGGCGCCCACGTGGGGCCGCTGCGCCAGCCTGCAAAGCATTTTCCGGTAGGGCCGCGGCTCTGGCGACAGCTCCCACGCCCGAAGAGCCAGGAGGGAAAGCCGTGCCTCGTTGGAAAGCTCTTTGGCAGCCGCTCGCGTGGCCCCACAGCCCATGGGGCTGTGGGCTTTGCGGCGGCCGTCAGCCTCGACGCCACCGGCGCCCACGTCGGGCCGCCGCGCCAGGCTGCGAAGCATTTTCCGGTAGGGCCGCGGCTCTGGCGACAGCTCCCACGCCCGAAGAGCCAGGAGGGAAAGCCGTGCCTCATTGGAAAGCTCTTTGGCAGCCGCTCGCGTGGCCCCACAGCCCATGGGGCTGCGGGCTTTGCGGCGGCCGTCAGCCTGGGCGACACCGGCGCCCACGTCAGGCTGCTGCGCCAGCCTGCGAAGCATTTTCCAGTAGGGCCGTGGCTCTGGCGACAGCTCCCACGCCCGAAGAGCCAGGAGGGAAAGCCGTGCCTCGTTGGAAAGCTCTTTGGCAGCCGCTCGCGTGGCCCCACAGCGTGTGGGGCTGCGGGCTTTGCGGCGGCCGTCAGCCTCGACGCCACCGGCGCCCACGTCGGGCCGCCGCGCCAGGCTGCGAAGCATTTTCCGGTAGGGCCGCGTCTCTGGCGACAGCTCCCACGCCCGAAGAGCCAGGAGGGAAAGCCGTGCCTCGTTGGAAAGCTCTTTGGCAGCCGCTCGCGTGGCCCCACAGCCCATGGGGCTGCGGGCTTTGCAGCGTTCGTCAGCCTGGGCGACACCGGCTCCCACGTGGCGCCGCCGCGCCATCCTGGGAAGCATTTTCCGGTAGGGCCGCGTCTCTGGCGACAGCTCCCACGCCCGAAGAGCCAGGAGGGAAAGCCGTGCCTCGTTGGAAAGCTCTTTGGCAGCCGCTCGCGTGGCCCCACAGCCCATCGGGCTGCGGGCTTTGCGGCGGCCGTCAGCCTCGGTGCCACCGGCGCCCACGTCGGGCCGCCACGCCATCCTGCAAAGCAATTTCCGGTAGGGCCGCGTCTCTTGCGACAGCTCCCACGCCCGAAGAGACAGGAGGGAAAGCCGTGCCTCGTTGGAAAGCTCTTTGGCAGCAGCTCGCGTGGCCCCACAGCCCGTGGGGCTGCGGGCTTTGCGGCGGCCGTCAGCCTCGGCGACACCGGCGCCCACGTGGGGCCGCCGCGCCAGCCTGCAAAGAATTTTCCGGTAGGGCCGCGGCTCTGGCGACAGCTCCCACGCCCGAAGAGCCAGGAGGGAAAGCCGTGCCTCGTTGGAAAGCTCTTTGGCAGCAGCTCGCGTGGCCCCACAGCCCGTGGGGCTGCGGGCTTTGCGGCGGCCGTCAGCCTCGGCGCTACCGGCTCCCACTTTGCGCCGCCGCGCCAGCCTGGGAAGCATTTTCCGGTAGGGCCGCGTCTCTGGCGACAGCTCCCACGCCCGAAGAGCCAGGAGGGAAAGCCGTGCCTCGTTGGAAAGCTCTTTGGCAGCCGCTCGCGTGGCCCCACAGCCAATGGGGCTGCGGGCTTTGCGGCGGCCGTCAGCCTCGGCGCCACCGGAGCCCACATCGGGCCGCCACGCCAGCCTGCGAAGCATTTTCCGGTAGGGCCGCGTCTCTGGCGACAGCTCCCACGCCCGAAGAGCCAGGAGGGAAAGCCGTGCCTCGTTGGAAAGCTCTTTGGCAGCCGCTCGCGTGGCCCCACAGCCCGTGGGGCTGCGGGCTTTGCGGCGACCGTCAGCCTCGGTGACACCGGCGCCCACGTGGGGCCGCCACGCCAGCCTGCGAAGCATTTTCCGGTAGGGCCGCGTCTCTGGCAACAGCTCCCACGCCCGAAGAGCCAGGAGGGAAAGCCGTGCCTCGTTGGAAAGCTCTTTGGCAGCCGCTCGCGTGGCCCCACAGCCCGTGGGGCTGTGGGCTTTGCGGCGGCCATCAGCCTCGGCGACACCGGCGCCCACGTCGGGCCGCCGCGCCAGCCTGCAAAGAATTTTCCGGTAGGGCCGCGGCTCTGGCGACAGCTCCCACGCCCGAAGAGCCAGGAGGGAAAGCCGTGCCTCGTTGGAAAGCTCTTTGGCAGCCGCTCGCGTGGCCCTACAGCCCGTGGGGCTGCGGGCTTTGCGGCGGCCGTCAGCCTCAGCGCCACCGGCTCCCACTTTGCGCCGCCGCGCCAGCCTGCGAAGCATTTTCCGGTAGGGCCGCGTCTCTGGCAACAGCTCCCACGCCCGAAGAGCCAGGAGGGAAAGCCGTGCCTCGTTGGAAAGCTCTTTGGCAGCAGCTCGCGTGGCCCCACAGCCCGTGGGGCTGCGGGCTTTGCGGCGACCGTCAGCCTCGGTGACACCGGCGCCCAGGTGGGGCCGCCGCGCCAGCCTGCAAAGCATTTTCCGGTAGGGCCGCGTCTCTGGCGACAGCTCCCACGCCCGAAGAGCCAGGAGGGAAAGCCGTGCCTCGTTGGAAAGCTCTTTGGCAGCCGCTCGCGTGGCCCCACAGCCCGTGGGGCTGCGGGCTTTGCGGCGGCCGTCAGCCTCGGCGACACCGGCGCCCACGTCGGGCCGCCGCGCCAGCCTGCAAAGAATTTTCCGGTAGGGCCGCGGCTCTGGCGACAGCTCCCACGCCCGAAGAGCCAGGAGGGAAAGCCGTGCCTCGTTGGAAAGCTCTTTGGCAGCCGCTCGCGTGACCCCACAGCCCATGGGGCTGCGGGCTTTGCGGCGGCCGTCAGCCTCGGCGCCACCGGCGCCCACGTGGGGCCGCTGCGCCAGCCTGCAAAGCATTTTCCGGTAGGGCCGCGTCTCTGGCGACAGCTCCCACGGCCGAAGAGCCAGGAGGGAAAGCCATGCCTCGTTGGAAAGCTCTTTGGCAGCCACTCACGTGGCCCCACAGCCCGTGGGGCTGCGGGCTTTGCGGCGGCCGTCAGCCTCAGTGCCACCGGCGCCCACGTCGGGCCGCCGCGCCAGGCTGCGAAGCATTTTCCGGTAGGGCCGCGTCTCTGGCGACAGCTCCCACGCCCGAAGAGCCAGGAGGGAAAGCCGTGCCTCGTTGGAAAGCTCTTTGGCAGCCGCTCGCGTGGCCCCACAGCCCGTGGGGCTGCGGGCTTTGCGGCGTTCGTCAGCCTGGGCGACACCGGCTCCCACGTGGCGCCGCCGCGCCATCCTGGGAAGCATTTTCCGGTAGGGCCGCGTCTCTGGCGACAGCTCCCACGCCCGAAGAGCCAGGAGGGAAAGCCGTGCCTCGTTGGAAAGCTCTTTGGCAGCCGCTCGCGTGGCCCCACAGCCAATGGGGCTGCGGGCTTTGCGGCGGCCGTCAGCCTCGGTGCCACCGGCGCCCACGTCGGGCCGCCACGCCATCCTGCAAAGCATTTTCCGGTAGGGCCGCGTCTCTTGCGACAGCTCCCACGCCCGAAGAGCCAGGAGGGAAAGCCATGCCTCGTTGGAAAGCTCTTTGGCAGCCGCTCGCGTGGACCTACAGCCCGTGGGGCTGCGGGCTTTGCGGCGGCCGTCAGCCTCGGCGACACCGGCGCCCACGTGGGGCCGCCGCGCCAGCCTGCAAAGAATTTTCCGGTAGGGCCGCGTCTCTGGCGACAGCTCCCACGCCCGAAGAGCCAGGAGGGAAAGCCGTGCCTCGTTGGAAAGCTCTTTGGCAGCAGCTCGCGTGGCCCCACAGCCCGTGGGGCTGCGGGCTTTGCGGCGGCCGTCAGCCTCGGCGCTACCGGCTCCCACTTTGCGCCGCCGCGCCAGCCTGCGAAGCATTTTCCGGTAGGGCCGCGTCTCTGGCGACAGCTCCCACGCCCGAAGAGCCAGGAGGGAAAGCCGTGCCTCGTTGGAAAGCTCTTTGGCAGCCGCTCGCGTGGCCCCACAGCCCATGGGGCTGCGGGCTTTGCGGCGGCCGTCAGCCTCGACGCCACCGGCGCCCACGTCGGGCCGCCGCGCCAGGCTGCGAAGCATTTTCCGGTAGGTCCGCGTCTCTGGCGACAGCTCCCACGCCCGAAGAGCCAGGAGGGAAAGCCGTGCCTCGTTGGAAAGCTCTTTGGCAGCCGCTCGCGTGGCCCCACAGCCCATGGGGCTGCGGGCTTTGCGGCGTTCGTCAGCCTGGGCGACACCGGCGCCCACGTGGCGCCGCCGCGCCAGCCTGGGAAGCATTTTCCGGTAGGGCCGCGTCTCTGGCGACAGCTCCCACGCCCGAAGAGCCAGGAGGGAAAGCCATGCCTCGTTGGAAAGCTCTTTGGCAGCCACTCACGTGGCCCCACAGCCCGTGGGGCTGCGGGCTTTGCGGCGGCCGTCAGCCTCAGTGCCACCGGCGCCCACGTTGCGCCGCCGCGCCAGCCTGCGAAGCATTCTCCGGTAGGGCCGCATCTCTGGCGACAGCTCCCACGCCCGAAGAGCCAGGAGGGAAAGCCGTGCCTCGTTGGAAAGCTCTTTGGCAGCCGCTCGCGTGGCCCCACAGCCCATGGGGCTGCGGGCTTTGCGGCGGCCGTCAGCCTCGATGCCACCGGCGCCCACGTGGGGCCGCTGCGCCAGCCTGCAAAGCATTTTCCGGTAGGGCCGCGGCTCTGGCGACAGCTCCCACGCCCGAAGAGCCAGGAGGGAAAGCCGTGCCTCGTTGGAAAGCTCTTTGGCAGCCGCTCGCGTGGCCCCACAGCCCATGGGGCTGTGGGCTTTGCGGCGGCCGTCAGCCTCGACGCCACCGGCGCCCACGTCGGGCCGCCGCGCCAGGCTGCGAAGCATTTTCCGGTAGGGCCGCGGCTCTGGCGACAGCTCCCACGCCCGAAGAGCCAGGAGGGAAAGCCGTGCCTCATTGGAAAGCTCTTTGGCAGCCGCTCGCGTGGCCCCACAGCCCATGGGGCTGCGGGCTTTGCGGCGGCCGTCAGCCTGGGCGACACCGGCGCCCACGTTGCGTCGCCGCGCCAGCCTGCGAAGCATTTTCCAGTAGGGCCGTGGCTCTGGCGACAGCTCCCACGCCCGAAGAGCCAGGAGGGAAAGCCGTGCCTCGTTGGAAAGCTCTTTGGCAGCCGCTCGCGTGGCCCCACAGCCCGTGGGGCTGCGGGCTTTGCGGCGGCCGTCAGCCTCGACGCCACCGGCGCCCACGTCGGGCCGCCGCGCCAGGCTGCGAAGCATTTTCCGGTAGGGCCGCGTCTCTGGCGACAGCTCCCACGCCCGAAGAGCCAGGAGGGAAAGCCGTGCCTCGTTGGAAAGCTCTTTGGCAGCCGCTCGCGTGGCCCCACAGCCCATGGGGCTGCGGGCTTTGCAGCGTTCGTCAGCCTGGGCGACACCGGCTCCCACGTGGCGCCGCCGCGCCATCCTGGGAAGCATTTTCCGGTAGGGCCGCGTCTCTGGCGACAGCTCCCACGCCCGAAGAGCCAGGAGGGAAAGCCGTGCCTCGTTGGAAAGCTCTTTGGCAGCCGCTCGCGTGGCCCCACAGCCCATCGGGCTGCGGGCTTTGCGGCGGCCGTCAGCCTCGGTGCCACCGGCGCCCACGTCGGGCCGCCACGCCATCCTGCAAAGCAATTTCCGGTAGGGCCGCGTCTCTTGCGACAGCTCCCACGCCCGAAGAGACAGGAGGGAAAGCCGTGCCTCGTTGGAAAGCTCTTTGGCAGCAGCTCGCGTGGCCCCACAGCCCGTGGGGCTGCGGGCTTTGCGGCGGCCGTCAGCCTCGGCGACACCGGCGCCCACGTGGGGCCGCCGCGCCAGCCTGCAAAGAATTTTCCGGTAGGGCCGCGGCTCTGGCGACAGCTCCCACGCCCGAAGAGCCAGGAGGGAAAGCCGTGCCTCGTTGGAAAGCTCTTTGGCAGCAGCTCGCGTGGCCCCACAGCCCGTGGGGCTGCGGGCTTTGCGGCGGCCGTCAGCCTCGGCGCTACCGGCTCCCACTTTGCGCCGCCGCGCCAGCCTGGGAAGCATTTTCCGGTAGGGCCGCGTCTCTGGCGACAGCTCCCACGCCCGAAGAGCCAGGAGGGAAAGCCGTGCCTCGTTGGAAAGCTCTTTGGCAGCCGCTCGCGTGGCCCCACAGCCAATGGGGCTGCGGGCTTTGCGGCGGCCGTCAGCCTCGGCGCCACCGGAGCCCACATCGGGCCGCCACGCCAGCCTGCGAAGCATTTTCCGGTAGGGCCGCGTCTCTGGCGACAGCTCCCACGCCCGAAGAGCCAGGAGGGAAAGCCGTGCCTCGTTGGAAAGCTCTTTGGCAGCCGCTCGCGTGGCCCCACAGCCCGTGGGGCTGTGGGCTTTGCGGCGGCCGTCAGCCTCGGTGACACCGGCGCCCACGTCGGGCCGCCGCGCCAGCCTGCAAAGAATTTTCCGGTAGGGCCGCGGCTCTGGCGACAGCTCCCACGCCCGAAGAGCCAGGAGGGAAAGCCGTGCCTCGTTGGAAAGCTCTTTGGCAGCCGCTCGCGTGGCCCCACAGCCCGTGGGGCTGCGGGCTTTGCGGCGGCCGTCAGCCTCAGCGCCACCGGCTCCCACTTTGCGCCGCCGCGCCAGCCTGCGAAGCATTTTCCGGTAGGGCCGCGTCTCTGGCAACAGCTCCCACGCCCGAAGAGCCAGGAGGGAAAGCCGTGCCTCGTTGGAAAGCTCTTTGGCAGCCGCTCGCGTGGCCCCACAGCCCGTGGGGCTGCGGGCTTTGCGGCGACCGTCAGCCTCGGTGACACCGGCGCCCACGTGGGGCCGCCACGCCAGCCTGCAAAGAATTTTCCGGTAGGGCCGCGTCTCTGGCGACAGCTCCCACGCCCGAAGAGCCAGGAGGGAAAGCCGTGCCTCGTTGGAAAGCTCTTTGGCAGCTGCTCGCGTGACCCCACAGCCCGTGGGGCTGCGGGCTTTGCGGCGGCCATCAGCCTCGGCGACACCGGCGCCCACGTCGGGCCGCCGCGCCAGCCTGCAAAGAATTTTCCGGTAGGGCCGCGGCTCTGGCGACAGCTCCCACGGCCGAAGAGTCAGGAGGGAAAGCCGTGCCTCGTTGGAAAGCTCTTTGGCAGCCGCTCGCGTGGCCCCACAGCCCGTGGGGCTGCGGGCTTTGCGGCGGCCGTCAGCCTCAGCGCCACCGGCTCCCACTTTGCGCCGCCGCGCCAGCCTGCGAAGCATTTTCCAGTAGGGCCGCGTCTCTGGCGACAGCTCCCACGCCCGAAGAGCCAGGAGGGAAAGCCGTGCCTCGTTGGAAAGCTCTTTGGCAGCCGCTCGCGTGGCCCCACAGCCCGTGGGGCTGTGGGCTTTGCGGCGGCCATCAGCCTCGGCGACACCGGCGCCCACGTCGGGCCGCCGCGCCAGCCTGCAAAGAATTTTCCGGTAGGGCCGCGGCTCTGGCGACAGCTCCCACGCCCGAAGAGCCAGGAGGGAAAGCCGTGCCTCGTTGGAAAGCTCTTTGGCAGCCGCTCGCGTGGCCCCACAGCCCGTGGTGCTGCGGGCTTTGCGGCGACCGTCAGCCTCGGTGACACCGGCGCCCACGTGGGGCCGCCGCGCCAGCCTGCAAAGAATTTTCCGGTAGGGCCGCGTCTCTGGCGACAGCTCCCACGCCCGAAGAGCCAGGAGGGAAAGCCGTGCCTCGTTGGAAAGCTCTTTGGCAGCCGCTCGCGTGACCCCACAGCCCGTGGGGCTGCGGGCTTTGCGGCGGCCGTCAGCCTCGGCGCCACCGGCGCCCAGATGGGGCCGCTGCGCCAGCCTGCAAAGCATTTTCCGGTAGGGCCGCGGCTCTGGCGACAGCTCCCACGCCCGAAGAGCCAGGAGGGAAAGCCGTGCCTCGTTGGAAAGCTCTTTGGCAGCCGCTCGCGTGGCCCCACAGCCCGTGGGGCTGCGGGCTTTGCGGCGGCCGTCAGCCTCGGCGCTACCGGCGCCCACGTCGGGCCGCCGCACCAGCCTGCAAAGAATTTTCCGGTAGGGCCGCGGCTCTGGCGACAGCTCCCACGCCCGAAGAGCCAGGAGGGAAAGCCGTGCCTCGTTGGAAAGCTCTTTGGCAGCCGCTCGCGTGGCCCCACAGCCCATGGGGCTGCGGGCTTTGCGGCGGCCGTCAGCCTCGGCGCCACCGTCGCCCACGTGGGGCCGCTGCGCCAGCCTGCAAAGCATTTTCCGGTAGGGCCGCGTCTCTGGCGACAGCTCCCACGGCCGAAGAGCCAGGAGGGAAAGCCATGCCTCGTTGGAAAGCTCTTTGGCAGCCACTCACGTTGCCCCACAGCCCGTGGGGCTGCGGGCTTTGCGGCGGCCGTCAGCCTCAGTGCCACCGGCGCCCACGTTGCGCCGCCGCACCAGCCTGCGAAGCATTTTCCGGTAGGGCCGCATCTCTGGCGACAGCTCCCACGCCCGAAGAGCCAGGAGGGAAAGCCGTGCCTCGTTGGAAAGCTCTTTGGCAGCCGCTCGCGTGGCCCCACAGCCCATGGGGCTGCGGGCTTTGCGGCGGCCGTCAGCCTCGATGCCACCGGCGCCCACGTGGGGCCGCTGCGCCAGCCTGCAAAGCATTTTCCGGTAGGGCCGCGGCTCTGGCGACAGCTCCCACGCCCGAAGAGCCAGGAGGGAAAGCCGTGCCTCGTTGGAAAGCTCTTTGGCAGCCGCTCGCGTGGCCCCACAGCCCATGGGGCTGTGGGCTTTGCGGCGTCCGTCAGCCTCGACGCCACCGGCGCCCACGTCGGGCCGCCGCGCCAGGCTGCGAAGCATTTTCCGGTAGGGCCGCAGCTCTGGCGACAGCTCCCACGCCCGAAGAGCCAGGAGGGAAAGCCGTGCCTCGTTGGAAAGCTCTTTGGCAGTCGCTCGCGTTGCCCCACAGCCAATGGGGCTGCGGGCTTTGCGGCGGCCGTCAGCCTCGGCGCCACCGGCGCCCACGTCGGGCCGCCACGCCAGCCTGCGAAGCATTTTCCGGTAGGGCCGCGGCTCTGGCGACAGCTCCCACGCCCGAAGAGCCAGGAGGGAAAGCCGTGCCTCGTTGGAAAGCTCTTTGGCAGCCGCTCGCGTGGCCCCACAGCCCGTGGGGCTGCGGGCTTTGCGGCGGCCGTCAGCCTCGGCGACACCGGCGCCCACGTCGGGCCGCCGCGCCAGCCTGCAAAGAATTTTCCGGTAGGGCCGCGGTCTGGCGACAGCTCCCACGCCCGAAGAGCCAGGAGGGAAAGCCGTGCCTCGTTGGAAAGCTCTTTGGCAGCCGCTCGCGTGGCCCCACAGCCCGTGGGGCTGCGGGCTTTGCGGCGGCCGTCAGCCTCAGCGCCACCGGCTCCCACTTTGCGCCGCCGCGCCAGCCTGTGAAGCATTTTCCGGTAGGGCCGCGTCTCTGGCAACAGCTCCCACGCCCGAAGAGCCAGGAGGGAAAGCCGTGCCTCGTTGGAAAGCTCTTTGGCAGCCGCTCGCGTGGCCCCACAGCCCGTGGTGCTGCCGGCTTTGCGGCGACCGTCAGCCTCGGTGACACCGGCGCCCACGTGGGGCCGCCGCGCCAGCCTGCAAAGAATTTTCCGGTAGGGCCGCGTCTCTGGCGACAGCTCCCACGCCCGAAGAGCCAGGAGGGAAAGCCGTGCCTCGTTGGAAAGCTCTTTGGCAGCCGCTCGCGTGACCCCACAGCCCGTGGGGCTGCGGGCTTTGCGGCGGCCGTCAGCCTCGGCGCCACCGGCGCCCAGGTGGGGCCGCTGCGCCAGCCTGCAAAGCATTTTCCGGTAGGGCCGCGGCTCTGGCGACAGCTCCCACTCCCGAAGAGCCAGGAGGGAAAGCCGTGCCTCGTTGGAAAGCTCTTTGGCAGCCGCTCGCGTGGCCCCACAGCCCGTGGGGCTGCGGGCTTTGCGGCGGCCGTCAGCCTCAGTGCCACCGGCGCCCACGTTGCGCCGCCGCGCCAGCCTGCAAAGCATTTTCCGGTAGGGCCGCGGCTCTGGCGACAGCTCCCACTCCCGAAGAGCCAGGAGGGAAAGCCGTGCCTCGTTGGAAAGCTCTTTGGCAGCCGCTCGCGTGACCCCACAGCCTGTGGGGCTGCGGGCTTTGCGGCGGCCGTCAGCCTCGGCGCCACCGGCGCCCACGTGGGGCCGCTGCGCCAGCCTGCAAAGCATTTTCCGGTAGGGCCGCGTCTCTGGCGACAGCTCCCACGGCCGAAGAGCCAGGAGGGAAAGCCATGCCTCGTTGGAAAGCTCTTTGGCAGCCACTCACGTGGCCCCACAGCCCGTGGGGCTGCGGGCTTTGCGGCGGCCGTCAGCCTCAGTGCCACCGGCGCCCACGTTGCGCCGCCGCGCCAGCCTGCGAAGCATTCTCCGGTAGGGCCGCATCTCTGGCGACAGCTCCCACGCCCGAAGAGCCAGGAGGGAAAGCCGTGCCTCGTTGGAAAGCTCTTTGGCAGCCGCTCGCGTGGCCCCACAGCCCATGGGGCTGCGGGCTTTGCGGCGGCCGTCAGCCTCGATGCCACCGGCGCCCACGTGGGGCCGCTGCGCCAGCCTGCAAAGCATTTTCCGGTAGGGCCGCGGCTCTGGCGAAAGCTCCCACGCCCGAAGAGCCAGGAGGGAAAGCCGTGCCTCGTTGGAAAGCTCTTTGGCAGCCGCTCGCGTGGCCCCACAGCCCGTGGGGCTGCGGGCTTTGCGGCGGCCATCAGCCTCGGCGACACCGGCGCCCACGTCGGGCCGCCGCGCCAGCCTGCAAAGAATTTTCCGGTAGGGCCGCGGCTCTGGCGACAGCTCCCACGCCCGAAGAGCCAGGAGGGAAAGCCGTGCCTCGTTGGAAAGCTCTTTGGCAGCCGCTCGCGTGGCCCCACAGCCCGTGGGGCTGCGGGCTTTGCGGCGGCCGTCAGCCTCAGCGCCACCGGCTCCCACTTTGCGCCGCCGCGCCAGCCTGCGAAGCATTTTCCGGTAGGGCCGCGTCTCTGGCAACAGCTCCCACGCCCGAAGAGCCAGGAGGGAAAGCCGTGCCTCGTTGGAAAGCTCTTTGGCAGCCGCTCGCGTGGCCCCACAGCCCGTGGTGCTGCGGGCTTTGCGGCGACCGTCAGCCTCGTTGACACCGGCGCCCACGTGGGGCCGCCGCGCCAGCCTGCAAAGAATTTTCCGGTAGGGCCGCGTCTCTGGCGACAGCTCCCACGCCCGAAGAGCCAGGAGGGAAAGCCGTGCCTCGTTGGAAAGCTCTTTGGCAGCCGCTCGCGTGACCCCACAGCCAATGGGGCTGCGGGCTTTGCGGCGGCCGTCAGCCTCGGCGCCACCGGCGCCCAGGTGGGGCCGCTGCGCCAGCCTGCAAAGCATTTTCCGGTAGGGCCGCGGCTCTGGCGACAGCTCCCACGCCCGAAGAGCCAGGAGGGAAAGCCGTGCCTCGTTGGAAAGCTCTTTGGCAGCCGCTCGCGTGACCCCACAGCCCGTGGGGCTGCGGGCTTTGCGGCGGCCGTCAGCCTCGGCGCCACCGGCGCCCAGGTGGGGCCGCTGCGCCAGCCTGCAAAGCATTTTCCGGTAGGGCCGCGGCTCTGGCGACAGCTCCCACGCCCGAAGAGCCAGGAGGGAAAGCCGTGCCTCGTTGGAAAGCTCTTTGGCAGCCGCTCGCGTGGCCCCACAGCCCGTGGGGCTGTGGGCTTTGCGGCGGCCATCAGCCTCGGCGACACCGGCTCCCACTTTGCGCCGCCGCGCCAGCCTGCGAAGCATTTTCCGGTAGGGCCGCGTCTCTGGCAACAGCTCCCACGCCCGAAGAGCCAGGAGGGAAAGCCGTGCCTCGTTGGAAAGCTCTTTGGCAGCCGCTCGCGTGACCCCACAGCCCGTGGGGCTGCGGGCTTTGCGGCGGCCGTCAGCCTCGGCGCCACCGGCGCCCAGGTGGGGCCGCCGCGCCAGCCTGCAAAGAATTTTCCGGTAGGGCCGCGGCTCTGGCGACAGCTCCCACGCCCGAAGAGCCAGGAGGGAAAGCCGTGCCTCGTTGGAAAGCTCTTTGGCAGCCGCTCGCGTGGCCCCACAGCCCGTGGGGCTGCGGGCTTTGCGGCGGCCGTCAGCCTCAGCGCCACCGGCTCCCACTTTGCGCCGCCGCGCCAGCCTGCGAAGCATTTTCCGGTAGGGCCGCGTCTCTGGCAACAGCTCCCACGCCCGAAGAGCCAGGAGGGAAAGCCGTGCCTCGTTGGAAAGCTCTTTGGCAGCCGCTCGCGTGGCCCCACAGCCCGTGGGGCTGCGGGCTTTGCGGCGGCCGTCAGCCTCGGCGCCACCGGCGCCCATGTGGGGCCGCTGCGCCAGCCTGCAAAGCATTTTCCGGTAGGGCCGCGGCTCTGGCGACAGCTCCCACGCCCAAAGAGCCAGGAGGGAAAGCCGTGCCTCGTTGGAAAGCTCTTTGGCAGCCGCTCGCGTGGCCCCACAGCCCGTGGGGCTGCGGGCTTTGCGGCGGCCGTCAGCCTCGGCGACACCGGCGCCCACGTCGGGCCGCCGCGCCAGCCTGCAAAGAATTTTCCGGTAGGGCCGCGGCTCTGGCGACAGCTCCCACGCCCGAAGAGCCAGGAGGGAAAGCCGTGCCTCGTTGGAAAGCTCTTTGGCAGCCGCTCGCGTGACCCCACAGCCCGTGGGGCTGCGGGCTTTGCGGCGGCCGTCAGCCTCGGCGCCACCGGCGCCCACGTGGGGCCGCTGCGCCAGCCTGCAAAGCATTTTCCGGTAGGGCCGCGTCTCTGGCGACAGCTCCCACGGCCGAAGAGCCAGGAGGGAAAGCCATGCCTCGTTGGAAAGCTCTTTGGCAGCCACTCACGTTGCCCCACAGCCCGTGGGGCTGCGGGCTTTCCGGCGGCTGTCAGCCTCAGTGACACCGGCGCCCACGTTGCGCCGCCGCGCCAGCCTGCGAAGCATTCTCCGGTAGGGCCGCATCTCTGGCGACAGCTCCCACGCCCGAAGAGCCAGGAGGGAAAGCCGTGCCTCGTTGGAAAGCTCTTTGGCAGCCGCTCGCGTGGCCCCACAGCCCATGGGGCTGCGGGCTTTGCGGCGGCCGTCAGCCTCGATGCCACCGGCGCCCAGGTGGGGCCGCTGCGCCAGCCTGCAAAGCATTTTCCGGTAGGGCCGCGGCTCTGGCGACAGCTCCCACGCCCGAAGAGCCAGGAGGGAAAGCCGTGCCTCGTTGGAAAGCTCTTTGGCAGCCGCTCGCGTGGCCCCACAGCCCATGGGGCTGCGGGCTTTGCGGCGGCCGTCAGCCTCGACGCCACCGGCGCCCACGTCGGGCCGCCGCGCCAGGCTGCGAAGCATTTTCCGGTAGGGCCGCGGCTCTGGCGACAGCTCCCACGCCCGAAGAGCCAGGAGGGAAAGCCGTGCCTCGTTGGAAAGCTCTTTGGCAGCCGCTCGCGTGGCCCCACAGCCCATGGGGCTGCGGGCTTTGCGGCGGCCGTCAGCCTCGGCGACACCGGCGCCCACGTTGCGTCGCCGCGCCAGCCTGCGAAGCATTTTCCAGTAGGGCCGTGGCTCTGGCGACAGCTCCCACGCCCGAAGAGCCAGGAGGGAAAGCCGTGCCTCGTTGGAAAGCTCTTTGGCAGCCGCTCGCGTGGCCCCACAGCCAATGGGGCTGCGGGCTTTGCGGCGGCCGTCAGCCTCGGCGCCACCGTCGCCCACGTCGGGCCGCCACGCCAGCCTGCGAAGCATTTTCCGGTAGGGCCGCGTCTCTGGCGACAGCTCCCACGCCCGAAGAGCCAGGAGGGAAAGCCGTGCCTCGTTGGAAAGCTCTTTGGCAGCCGCTCGCGTGGCCCCACAGCCCGTGGGGCTGCGGGCTTTGCGGCGGCCGTCAGCCTCGGCGACACCGGCGCCCACGTCGGGCCGCCGCGCCAGCCTGCAAAGAATTTTCCGGTAGGGCCGCGGCTCTGGCGACAGCTCCCACGCCCGAAGAGCCAGGAGGGAAAGCCGTGCCTCGTTGGAAAGCTCTTTGGCAGCCGCTCGCGTGGCCCCACAGCCCGTGGGGCTGCGGGCTTTGCGGCGGCCGTCAGCCTCAGCGCCACCGGCTCCCACTTTGCGCCGCCGCGCCAGCCTGCGAAGCATTTTCCGGTAGGGCCGCGGCTCTGACAACAGCTCCCACGCCCGAAGAGCCAGGAGGGAAAACCGTGCCTCGTTGGAAAGCTCTTTGGCAGCCGCTCGCGTGGCCCCACAGCCCGTGGTGCTGCGGGCTTTGCGGCGACCGTCAGCCTCGGTGACACCGGCGCCCACGTGGGGCCGCCGCGCCAGCCTGCAAAGAATTTTCCGGTAGGGCCGCGTCTCTGGCGACAGCTCCCACGCCCGAAGAGCCAGGAGGGAAAGCCGTGCCTCGTTGGAAAGCTCTTTGGCAGCCGCTCGCGTGACCCCACAGCCCGTGGGGCTGCGGGCTTTGCGGCAGCCGTCAGCCTCGGCGCCACCGGCGCCCAGGTGGGGCCGCTGCGCCAGCCTGCAAAGCATTTTCCGGTAGGGCCGCGTCTCTGGCGACAGCTCCCACGGCCGAAGAGCCAGGAGGGAAAGCCGTGCCTCGTTGGAAAGCTCTTTGGCAGCCGCTCGCGTGGCCCCACAGCCAATGGGGCTGCGGGCTTTGCGGCGGCCGTCAGCCTCGGCGCCACCGGCGCCCACGTCGGGCCGCCACGCCAGCCTGCGAAGCATTTTCCGGTAGGGCCGCGTCTCTGGCGACAGCTCCCACGCCCGAAGAGCCAGGAGGGAAAGCCGTGCCTCGTTGGAAAGCTCTTTGGCAGCCGCTCGCGTGGCCCCACAGCCCGTGGGGCTGCGGGCTTTGCGGCGGCCGTCAGCCTCGGCGACACCGGCGCCCACGTCGGGCCGCCGCGCCAGCCTGCAAAGAATTTTCCGGTAGGGCCGCGGCTCTGGCGACAGCTCCCACGCCCGAAGAGCCAGGAGGGAAAGCCGTGCCTCGTTGGAAAGCTCTTTGGCAGCCGCTCGCGTGGCCCCACAGCCCGTGGGGCTGCGGGCTTTGCGGCGGCCGTCAGCCTCAGCGCCACCGGCTCCCACTTTGCGCCGCCGCGGCAGCCTGCGAAGCATTTTCCGGTAGGGCCGCGGCTCTGGCAACAGCTCCCACGCCCGAAGAGCCAGGAGGGAAAGCCGTGCCTCGTTGGAAAGCTCTTTGGCAGCCGCTCGCGTGGCCCCACAGCCCGTGGTGCTGTAGGCTTTGCGGCGACCGTCAGCCTCGGTGACACCGGCGCCCACGTGGGGCCGCCGCGCCAGCCTGCAAAGAATTTTCCGGTAGGGCCGCGGCTCTGGCGACAGCTCCCACGGCCGAAGAGCCAGGAGGGAAAGCCGTGCCTCGTTGGAAAGCTCTTTGGCAGCCGCTCGCGTGACCCCACAGCCCGTGGGGCTGCGGGCTTTGCGGCGGCCGTCAGCCTCGGCGCCACCGGCGCCCACGTGGGGCCGCTGCGCCAGCCTGCAAAGCATTTTCCGGTAGGGCCGCGGCTCTGGCGACAGCTCCCACGCCCGAAGAGCCAGGAGGGAAAGCCGTGCCTCGTTGGAAAGCTCTTTGGCAGCCGCTCGCGTGGCCCCACAGCCCGTGGGGCTGCGGGCTTTGCGGCGGCCGTCAGCCTCGGCGACACCGGCGCCCACGTCGGGCCGCCGCGCCAGCCTGCAAAGAATTTTCCGGTAGGGCCGCGGCTCTGGCGACAGCTCCCACGCCCGAAGAGCCAGGAGGGAAAGCCGTGCCTCGTTGGAAAGCTCTTTGGCAGCCGCTCGCGTGACCCCACAGCCCGTGGGGCTGCGGGCTTTGCGGCGGCCGTCACCCTCGGCGCCACCGGCGCCCACGTGGGGCCGCTGCGCCAGCCTGCAAAGCATTTTCCGGTAGGGCCGCGGCTCTGGCGACAGCTCCCACGGCCGAAGGGCCAGGAGGGAAAGCCATGCCTCGTTGGAAAGCTCTTTGGCAGCCACTCACGTGGCCCCACAGCCCGTGGGGCTGCGGGCTTTGCGGCGGCAGTCAGCCTCAGTGCCACCGGCGCCCACGTTGCGCCGCCGCGCCAGCCTGCGAAGCATTCTCCGGTAGGGCCGCATCTCTGGCGACAGCTCCCACGCCCTAAGAGCTAGGAGGGAAAGCCGTGCCTCGTTGGAAAGCTCTTTGGCAGCCGCTCACGTGACCCCACAGCCCGTGGGGCTGCGGGCTTTGCGGCGGCCGTCAGCCTCGGTGCCACCGGCGCCCACGTGGGGCCGCTGCGCCATCCTGCAAAGCATTTTCCGGTAGGGCCGCGTCTCTGGCGACAGCTCCCACGGCCGAAGAGCCAGGAGGGAAAGCCATGCCTCGTTGGAAAGCTCTTTGGCAGCCACTCACGTGGCCCCACAGCCCGTGGGGCTGTGGGCTTTGCGGCGGCCGTCAGCCTCAGTGCCACCGGCAACCACGTTGCGCCGCCGCGCCAGCCTGCGAAGCATTCTCCGGTAGGGCCGCATCTCTGGCGACAGCTCCCACGCCCGAAGAGCCAGGAGGGAAAGCCGTGCCTCGTTGGAAAGCTCTTTGGCAGCCGCTCGCGTGGCCCCACAGCCCATGGGGCTGCGGGCTTTGCGGCGGCCGTCAGCCTCGATGCCACCGGCGCCCACGTGGGGCCGCTGCGCCAGCCTGCAAAGCATTTTCCGGTAGGGCCGCGGCTCTGGCGACAGCTCCCACGCCCGAAGAGCCAGGAGGGAAAGCCGTGCCTCGTTGGAAAGCTCTTTGGCAGCCGCTCGCGTGGCCCCACAGCCCATGGGGCTGCGGGCTTTGCGGCGGCCGTCAGCCTGGGCGACACCGGCGCCCACGTTGCGTCGCCGCCCCAGCCTGCGAAGCATTTTCCAGTAGGGCCGTGGCTCTGGCGACATCTCCCACGCCCGAAGAGCCAGGAGGGAAAGCCGTGCCTCGTTGGAAAGCCCTTTGGCAGCCGCTCGCGTGGCCCCACAGCCAATGGGGCTGCGGGCTTTGCGGCGGCCGTCAGCCTCGGCGCCACCGGCGCCCACGTCGGGCCTCCACGCCAGCCTGCGAAGCATTTTCCGGTAGGGCCGCGGCTCTGGCGACAGCTCCCACGCCCGAAGAGCCAGGAGGGAAAGCCGTGCCTCGTTGGAAAGCTCTTTGGCAGCCGCTCGCGTGGCCCCACAGCCCGTGGTGCTGCGGGCTTTGCGGCGACCGTCAGCCTCGGTGACACCGGCGCCCACGTGGGGCCGCCGCGCCAGCCTGCAAAGAATTTTCCGGTAGGGCCGCGTCTCTGGCGACAGCTCCCACGCCCGAAGAGCCAGGAGGGAAAGCCGTGCCTCGTTGGAAAGCTCTTTGGCAGCCGCTCGCGTGACCCCACAGCCCGTGGGGCTGCGGGCTTTGCGGCAGCCGTCAGCCTCGGCGCCACCGGCGCCCAGGTGGGGCCGCTGCGCCAGCCTGCAAAGCATTTTCCGGTAGGGCCGCGTCTCTGGCGACAGCTCCCACGGCCGAAGAGCCAGGAGGGAAAGCCATGCCTCGTTGGAAAGCTCTTTGGCAGCCACTCACGTGGCCCCACAGCCCGTGGGGCTGCGGGCTTTGCGGCGGCCGTCAGCCTCAGTGCCACCGGCGCCCACGTTGCGCCGCCGCGCCAGCCTGCGAAGCATTCTCCGGTAGGGCCGCATCTCTGGCGACAGCTCCCACGCCCGAAGAGCCAGGAGGGAAAGCCGTGCCTCGTTGGAAAGCTCTTTGGCAGCCGCTCGCGTGGCCCCACAGCCCATGGGGCTGCGGGCTTTGCGGCGGCCGTCAGCCTCGATGCCACCGGCACCCACGTGGGGCCGGTGCGCCAGCCTGCAAAGCATTTTCCGGTAGGGCCGCGGCTCTGGCGACAGCTCCCACGCCCGAAGAGCCAGGAGGGAAAGCCGTGCCTCGTTGGAAAGCTCTTTGGCAGCCGCTCGCGTGGCCCCACAGCCCATGGGGCTGCGGGCTTTGCGGCGGCCGTCAGCCTGGGCGACACCGGCGCCCACGTTGCGTCGCCGCCCCAGCCTGCGAAGCATTTTCCAGTAGGGCCGTGGCTCTGGCGACAGCTCCCACGCCCGAAGAGCCAGGAGGGAAAGCCGTGCCTCGTTGGAAAGCTCTTTGGCAGCCGCTCGCGTGGCCCCACAGCCAATGGGGCTGCGGGCTTTGCGGCGGCCGTCAGCCTCGGCGCCACCGGCGCCCACGTCGGGCCGCCACGCCAGCCTGCGAAGCATTTTCCGGTAGGGCCGCGTCTCTGGCGACAGCTCCCACGCCCGAAGAGCCAGGAGGGAAAGCCGTGCCTCGTTGGAAAGCTCTTTGGCAGCCGCTCGCGTGGCCCCACAGCCCGTGGGGCTGCGGGCTTTGCGGCGGCCGTCAGCCTCGGTGACACCGGCGCCCACGTCGGGCCGCCGCGCCAGCCTGCAAAGAATTTTCCGGTAGGGCCGCGGCTCTGGCGACAGCTCCCACGACCGAAGAGCCAGGAGGGAAAGCCGTGCCTCGTTGGAAAGCTCTTTGGCAGCCGCTCGCGTGGCCCCACAGCCCGTGGGGCTGCGGGCTTTGCGGCGGCCGTCAGCCTCAGCGCCACCGGCTCCCACTTTGCGCCGCCGCGGCAGCCTGCGAAGCATTTTCCGGTAGGGCCGCGTCTCTGGCAACAGCTCCCACGCCCGAAGAGCCAGGAGGGAAAGCCGTGCCTCGTTGGAAAGCTCTTTGGCAGCCGCTCGCGTGGCCCCACAGCCCGTGGTGCTGCGGGCTTTGCGGCGACCGTCAGCCTCGGTGACACCGGCGCCCACGTGGGGCCGCCGCGCCAGCCTGCAAAGAATTTTCCGGTAGGGCCGCGGCTCTGGCGACAGCTCCCACGGCCGAAGAGCCAGGAGGGAAAGCCGTGCCTCGTTGGAAAGCTCTTTGGCAGCCGCTCGCGTGACCCCACAGCCCGTGGGGCTGCGGGCTTTGCGGCGGCCGTCAGCCTCGGCGCCACCGGCGCCCAGGTCGGGCCGCTGCGCCAGCCTGCAAAGCATTTTCCGGTAGGGCCGCGGCTCTGGCGACAGCTCCCACGCCCGAAGAGCCAGGAGGGAAAGCCGTGCCTCGTTGGAAAGCTCTTTGGCAGCCGCTCGCGTGGCCCCACAGCCCGTGGGGCTGCGGGCTTTGCGGCGGCCGTCAGCCTCGGCGACACCGGCGCCCACGTCGGGCCGCCGCGCCAGCCTGCAAAGAATTTTCCGGTAGGGCCGCGGCTCTGGCGACAGCTCCCACGGCCGAAGGGCCAGGAGGGAAAGCCATGCCTCGTTGGAAAGCTCTTTGGCAGCCACTCACGTGGCCCCACAGCCCGTGGGGCTGCGGGCTTTGCGGCGGCCGTCAGCCTCAGTGCCACCGGCGCCCACGTTGCGCCGCCGCGCCAGCCTGCGAAGCATTCTCCGGTAGGGCCGCATCTCTGGCGACAGCTCCCACGCCCTAAGAGCTAGGAGGGAAAGCCGTGCCTCGTTGGAAAGCTCTTTGGCAGCCGCTCGCGTGACCCCACAGCCCGTGGGGCTGCGGGCTTTGCGGCGGCCGTCAGCCTCGGTGCCACCGGCGCCCACGTGGGGCCGCTGCGCCAGCCTGCAAAGCATTTTCCGGTAGGGCCGCGTCTCTGGCGACAGCTCCCACGGCCGAAGAGCCAGGAGGGAAAGCCATGCCTCGTTGGAAAGCTCTTTGGCAGCCACTCACGTGGCCCCACAGCCCGTGGGGCTGTGGGCTTTGCGGCGGCCGTCAGCCTCAGTGCCACCGGCAACCACGTTGCGCCGCCGCGCCAGCCTGCGAAGCATTCTCCGGTAGGGCCGCATCTCTGGCGACAGCTCCCACGCCCGAAGAGCCAGGAGGGAAAGCCGTGCCTCGTTGGAAAGCTCTTTGGCAGCCGCTCGCGTGGCCCCACAGCCCATGGGGCTGCGGGCTTTGCGGCGGCCGTCAGCCTCGATGCCACCGGCGCCCACGTGGGGCCGCTGCGCCAGCCTGCGAAGCATTTTCCGGTAGGGCCGCGGCTCTGGCGACAGCTCCCACGCCCGAAGAGCCAGGAGGGAAAGCCGTGCCTCGTTGGAAAGCTCTTTGGCAGCCGCTCGCGTGGCCCCACAGCCCATGGGGCTGCGGGCTTTGCGGCGGCCGTCAGCCTGGGCGACACCGGCGCCCACGTTGCGTCGCCGCCCCAGCCTGCGAAGCATTTTCCAGTAGGGCCGTGGCTCTGGCGACATCTCCCACGCCCGAAGAGCCAGGAGGGAAAGCCGTGCCTCGTTGGAAAGCCCTTTGGCAGCCGCTCGCGTGGCCCCACAGCCAATGGGGCTGCGGGCTTTGCGGCGGCCGTCAGCCTCGGCGCCACCGGCGCCCAAGTCGGGCCGCCACGCCAGCCTGCGAAGCATTTTCCGGTAGGGCCGCGGCTCTGGCGACAGCTCCCACGCCCGAAGAGCCAGGAGGGAAAGCCGTGCCTCGTTGGAAAGCTCTTTGGCAGCCGCTCGCGTGGCCCCACAGCCCATGGGGCTGCGGGCTTTGCGGCGGCCGTCAGCCTCGACGCCACCGGCGCCCACGTCGGGCCGCCGCGCCAGGCTGCGAAGCATTTTCCGGTAGGGCCGCGGCTCTGGCGACAGCTCCCACGCCCGAAGAGCCAGGAGGGAAAGCCGTGCCTCGTTGGAAAGCTCTTTGGCAGCCGCTCGCGTGGCCCCACAGCCCATGGGGCTGCGGGCTTTGCGGCGGCCGTCAGCCTCGGCGCCACCGGCGCCCAGGTGGGGCCGCCGCGCCAGCCTGCAAAGAATTTTCCGGTAGGGCCGCGGCTCTGGCGACAGCTCCCACGCCCGAAGAGCCAGGAGGGAAAGCCGTGCCTCGTTGGAAAGCTCTTTGGCAGCCGCTCGCGTGGCCCCACAGCCCGTGGGGCTGCGGGCTTTGCGGCGGCCGTCAGCCTCAGCGCCACCGGCTCCCACTTTGCGCCGCCGCGCCAGCCTGCGAAGCATTTTCCGGTAGGGCCGCGTCTCTGGCAACAGCTCCCACGCCCGAAGAGCCAGGAGGGAAAGCCGTGCCTCGTTGGAAAGCTCTTTGGCAGCCGCTCGCGTGGCCCCACAGCCCGTGGGGCTGCGGGCTTTGCGGCGGCCGTCAGCCTCGGCGACACCGGCGCCCACGTCGGGCCGCCGCGCCAGCCTGCAAAGAATTTTCCGGTAGGGCCGCGGCTCTGGCGACAGCTCCCACGCCCGAAGAGCCAGGAGGGAAAGCCGTGCCTCGTTGGAAAGCTCTTTGGCAGCCGCTCGCGTGACCCCACAGCCCGTGGGGCTGCGGGCTTTGCGGCGGCCGTCAGCCTCGGCGCCACCGGCGCCCACGTGGGGCCGCTGCGCCAGCCTGCAAAGCATTTTCCGGTAGGGCCGCGTCTCTGGCGACAGCTCCCACGGCCGAAGAGCCAGGAGGGAAAGCCATGCCTCGTTGGAAAGCTCTTTGGCAGCCACTCACGTTGCCCCACAGCCCGTGGGGCTGCGGGCTTTCCGGCGGCTGTCAGCCTCAGTGCCACCGGCGCCCACGTTGCGCCGCCGCGCCAGCCTGCGAAGCATTCTCCGGTAGGGCCGCATCTCTGGCGACAGCTCCCACGCCCGAAGAGCCAGGAGGGAAAGCCGTGCCTCGTTGGAAAGCTCTTTGGCAGCCGCTCGCGTGGCCCCACAGCCCATGGGGCTGCGGGCTTTGCGGCGGCCGTCAGCCTCGATGCCACCGGCGCCCAGGTGGGGCCGCTGCGCCAGCCTGCAAAGCATTTTCCGGTAGGGCCGCGGCTCTGGCGACAGCTCCCACGCCCGAAGAGCCAGGAGGGAAAGCCGTGCCTCGTTGGAAAGCTCTTTGGCAGCCGCTCGCGTGGCCCCACAGCCCATGGGGCTGCGGGCTTTGCGGCGGCCGTCAGCCTCGACGCCACCGGCGCCCACGTCGGGCCGCCGCGCCAGGCTGCGAAGCATTTTCCGGTAGGGCCGCGGCTCTGGCGACAGCTCCCACGCCCGAAGAGCCAGGAGGGAAAGCCGTGCCTCGTTGGAAAGCTCTTTGGCAGCCGCTCGCGTGGCCCCACAGCCCATGGGGCTGCGGGCTTTGCGGCGGCCGTCAGCCTCGGCGACACCGGCGCCCACGTTGCGTCGCCGCGCCAGCCTGCGAAGCATTTTCCAGTAGGGCCGTGGCTCTGGCGACAGCTCCCACGCCCGAAGAGCCAGGAGGGAAAGCCGTGCCTCGTTGGAAAGCTCTTTGGCAGCCGCTCGCGTGGCCCCACAGCCAATGGGGCTGCGGGCTTTGCGGCGGCCGTCAGCCTCGGCGCCACCGTCGCCCACGTCGGGCCGCCACGCCAGCCTGCGAAGCATTTTCCGGTAGGGCCGCGTCTCTGGCGACAGCTCCCACGCCCGAAGAGCCAGGAGGGAAAGCCGTGCCTCGTTGGAAAGCTCTTTGGCAGCCGCTCGCGTGGCCCCACAGCCCGTGGGGCTGCGGGCTTTGCGGCGGCCGTCAGCCTCGGCGACACCGGCGCCCACGTCGGGCCGCCGCGCCAGCCTGCAAAGAATTTTCCGGTAGGGCCGCGGCTCTGGCGACAGCTCCCACGCCCGAAGAGCCAGGAGGGAAAGCCGTGCCTCGTTGGAAAGCTCTTTGGCAGCCGCTCGCGTGGCCCCACAGCCCGTGGGGCTGCGGGCTTTGCGGCGGCCGTCAGCCTCAGCGCCACCGGCTCCCACTTTGCGCCGCCGCGCCAGCCTGCGAAGCATTTTCCGGTAGGGCCGCGGCTCTGACAACAGCTCCCACGCCCGAAGAGCCAGGAGGGAAAACCGTGCCTCGTTGGAAAGCTCTTTGGCAGCCGCTCGCGTGGCCCCACAGCCCGTGGTGCTGCGGGCTTTGCGGCGACCGTCAGCCTCGGTGACACCGGCGCCCACGTGGGGCCGCCGCGCCAGCCTGCAAAGAATTTTCCGGTAGGGCCGCGTCTCTGGCGACAGCTCCCACGCCCGAAGAGCCAGGAGGGAAAGCCATGCCTCGTTGGAAAGCTCTTTGGCAGCCACTCACGTGGCCCCACAGCCCGTGGGGCTGCGGGCTTTGCGGCGGCCGTCAGCCTCAGTGCCACCGGCGCCCACGTTGCGCCGCCGCGCCAGCCTGCGAAGCATTCTCCGGTAGGGCCGCATCTCTGGCGACAGCTCCCACGCCCGAAGAGCCAGGAGGGAAAGCCGTGCCTCGTTGGAAAGCTCTTTGGCAGCCGCTCGCGTGGCCCCACAGCCCATGGGGCTGCGGGCTTTGCGGCGGCCGTCAGCCTCGATGCCACCGGCACCCACGTGGGGCCGGTGCGCCAGCCTGCAAAGCATTTTCCGGTAGGGCCGCGGCTCTGGCGACAGCTCCCACGCCCGAAGAGCCAGGAGGGAAAGCCGTGCCTCGTTGGAAAGCTCTTTGGCAGCCGCTCGCGTGGCCCCACAGCCCATGGGGCTGCGGGCTTTGCGGCGGCCGTCAGCCTGGGCGACACCGGCGCCCACGTTGCGTCGCCGCCCCAGCCTGCGAAGCATTTTCCAGTAGGGCCGTGGCTCTGGCGACAGCTCCCACGCCCGAAGAGCCAGGAGGGAAAGCCGTGCCTCGTTGGAAAGCTCTTTGGCAGCCGCTCGCGTGGCCCCACAGCCAATGGGGCTGCGGGCTTTGCGGCGGCCGTCAGCCTCGGTGACACCGGCGCCCACGTCGGGCCGCCGCGCCAGCCTGCAAAGAATTTTCCGGTAGGGCCGCGGCTCTGGCGACAGCTCCCACGCCCGAAGAGCCAGGAGGGAAAGCCGTGCCTCGTTGGAAAGCTCTTTGGCAGCCGCTCGCGTGGCCCCACAGCCCGTGGGGCTGCGGGCTTTGCGGCGGCCGTCAGCCTCAGCGCCACCGGCTCCCACTTTGCGCCGCCGCGGCAGCCTGCGAAGCATTTTCCGGTAGGGCCGCGTCTCTGGCAACAGCTCCCACGCCCGAAGAGCCAGGAGGGAAAGCCGTGCCTCGTTGGAAAGCTCTTTGGCAGCCGCTCGCGTGGCCCCACAGCCCGTGGTGCTGCGGGCTTTGCGGCGACCGTCAGCCTCGGTGACACCGGCGCCCACGTGGGGCCGCCGCGCCAGCCTGCAAAGAATTTTCCGGTAGGGCCGCGGCTCTGGCGACAGCTCCCACGGCCGAAGAGCCAGGAGGGAAAGCCGTGCCTCGTTGGAAAGCTCTTTGGCAGCCGCTCGCGTGACCCCACAGCCCGTGGGGCTGCGGGCTTTGCGGCGGCCGTCAGCCTCGGCGCCACCGGCGCCCAGGTCGGGCCGCTGCGCCAGCCTGCAAAGCATTTTCCGGTAGGGCCGCGGCTCTGGCGACAGCTCCCACGCCCGAAGAGCCAGGAGGGAAAGCCGTGCCTCGTTGGAAAGCTCTTTGGCAGCCGCTCGCGTGGCCCCACAGCCCGTGGGGCTGCGGGCTTTGCGGCGGCCGTCAGCCTCGGCGACACCGGCGCCCACGTCGGGCCGCCGCGCCAGCCTGCAAAGAATTTTCCGGTAGGGCCGCGGCTCTGGCGACAGCTCCCACGGCCGAAGGGCCAGGAGGGAAAGCCATGCCTCGTTGGAAAGCTCTTTGGCAGCCACTCACGTGGCCCCACAGCCCGTGGGGCTGCGGGCTTTGCGGCGGCCGTCAGCCTCAGTGCCACCGGCGCCCACGTTGCGCCGCCGCGCCAGCCTGCGAAGCATTCTCCGGTAGGGCCGCATCTCTGGCGACAGCTCCCACGCCCTAAGAGCTAGGAGGGAAAGCCGTGCCTCGTTGGAAAGCTCTTTGGCAGCCGCTCGCGTGACCCCACAGCCCGTGGGGCTGCGGGCTTTGCGGCGGCCGTCAGCCTCGGTGCCACCGGCGCCCACGTGGGGCCGCTGCGCCAGCCTGCAAAGCATTTTCCGGTAGGGCCGCGTCTCTGGCGACAGCTCCCACGGCCGAAGAGCCAGGAGGGAAAGCCATGCCTCGTTGGAAAGCTCTTTGGCAGCCACTCACGTGGCCCCACAGCCCGTGGGGCTGTGGGCTTTGCGGCGGCCGTCAGCCTCAGTGCCACCGGCAACCACGTTGCGCCGCCGCGCCAGCCTGCGAAGCATTCTCCGGTAGGGCCGCATCTCTGGCGACAGCTCCCACGCCCGAAGAGCCAGGAGGGAAAGCCGTGCCTCGTTGGAAAGCTCTTTGGCAGCCGCTCGCGTGGCCCCACAGCCCATGGGGCTGCGGGCTTTGCGGCGGCCGTCAGCCTCGATGCCACCGGCGCCCACGTGGGGCCGCTGCGCCAGCCTGCGAAGCATTTTCCGGTAGGGCCGCGGCTCTGGCGACAGCTCCCACGCCCGAAGAGCCAGGAGGGAAAGCCGTGCCTCGTTGGAAAGCTCTTTGGCAGCCGCTCGCGTGGCCCCACAGCCCATGGGGCTGCGGGCTTTGCGGCGGCCGTCAGCCTGGGCGACACCGGCGCCCACGTTGCGTCGCCGCCCCAGCCTGCGAAGCATTTTCCAGTAGGGCCGTGGCTCTGGCGACATCTCCCACGCCCGAAGAGCCAGGAGGGAAAGCCGTGCCTCGTTGGAAAGCCCTTTGGCAGCCGCTCGCGTGGCCCCACAGCCAATGGGGCTGCGGGCTTTGCGGCGGCCGTCAGCCTCGGCGCCACCGGCGCCCAAGTCGGGCCGCCACGCCAGCCTGCGAAGCATTTTCCGGTAGGGCCGCGGCTCTGGCGACAGCTCCCACGCCCGAAGAGCCAGGAGGGAAAGCCGTGCCTCGTTGGAAAGCTCTTTGGCAGCCGCTCGCGTGGCCCCACAGCCCATGGGGCTGCGGGCTTTGCGGCGGCCGTCAGCCTCGACGCCACCGGCGCCCACGTCGGGCCGCCGCGCCAGGCTGCGAAGCATTTTCCGGTAGGGCCGCGGCTCTGGCGACAGCTCCCACGCCCGAAGAGCCAGGAGGGAAAGCCGTGCCTCGTTGGAAAGCTCTTTGGCAGCCGCTCGCGTGGCCCCACAGCCCGTGGGGCTGCGGGCTTTGCGGCGGCCGTCAGCCTCGGCGCCACCGGCGCCCAGGTGGGGCCGCCGCGCCAGCCTGCAAAGAATTTTCCGGTAGGGCCGCGGCTCTGGCGACAGCTCCCACGCCCGAAGAGCCAGGAGGGAAAGCCGTGCCTCGTTGGAAAGCTCTTTGGCAGCCGCTCGCGTGGCCCCACAGCCCGTGGGGCTGCGGGCTTTGCGGCGGCCGTCAGCCTCAGCGCCACCGGCTCCCACTTTGCGCCGCCGCGCCAGCCTGCGAAGCATTTTCCGGTAGGGCCGCGTCTCTGGCAACAGCTCCCACGCCCGAAGAGCCAGGAGGGAAAGCCGTGCCTCGTTGGAAAGCTCTTTGGCAGCCGCTCGCGTGGCCCCACAGCCCGTGGGGCTGCGGGCTTTGCGGCGGCCGTCAGCCTCGGCGCCACCGGCGCCCAGGTGGGGCCGCTGCGCCAGCCTGCAAAGCATTTTCCGGTAGGGCCGCGGCTCTGGCGACAGCTCCCACGCCCGAAGAGCCAGGAGGGAAAGCCGTGCCTCGTTGGAAAGCTCTTTGGCAGCCGCTCGCGTGGCCCCACAGCCCGTGGGGCTGCGGGCTTTGCGGCGGCCGTCAGCCTCGGCGACACCGGCGCCCACGTCGGGCCGCCGCGCCAGCCTGCAAAGAATTTTCCGGTAGGGCCGCGGCTCTGGCGACAGCTCCCACGCCCGAAGAGCCAGGAGGGAAAGCCGTGCCTCGTTGGAAAGCTCTTTGGCAGCCGCTCGCGTGACCCCACAGCCCGTGGGGCTGCGGGCTTTGCGGCGGCCGTCAGCCTCGGCGCCACCGGCGCCCACGTGGGGCCGCTGCGCCAGCCTGCAAAGCATTTTCCGGTAGGGCCGCGTCTCTGGCGACAGCTCCCACGGCCGAAGAGCCAGGAGGGAAAGCCATGCCTCGTTGGAAAGCTCTTTGGCAGCCACTCACGTTGCCCCACAGCCCGTGGGGCTGCGGGCTTTCCGGCGGCTGTCAGCCTCAGTGCCACCGGCGCCCACGTTGCGCCGCCGCGCCAGCCTGCGAAGCATTCTCCGGTAGGGCCGCATCTCTGGCGACAGCTCCCACGCCCGAAGAGCCAGGAGGGAAAGCCGTGCCTCGTTGGAAAGCTCTTTGGCAGCCGCTCGCGTGGCCCCACAGCCCATGGGGCTGCGGGCTTTGCGGCGGCCGTCAGCCTCGATGCCACCGGCGCCCAGGTGGGGCCGCTGCGCCAGCCTGCAAAGCATTTTCCGGTAGGGCCGCGGCTCTGGCGACAGCTCCCACGCCCGAAGAGCCAGGAGGGAAAGCCGTGCCTCGTTGGAAAGCTCTTTGGCAGCCGCTCGCGTGGCCCCACAGCCCATGGGGCTGCGGGCTTTGCGGCGGCCGTCAGCCTCGACGCCACCGGCGCCCACGTCGGGCCGCCGCGCCAGGCTGCGAAGCATTTTCCGGTAGGGCCGCGGCTCTGGCGACAGCTCCCACGCCCGAAGAGCCAGGAGGGAAAGCCGTGCCTCGTTGGAAAGCTCTTTGGCAGCCGCTCGCGTGGCCCCACAGCCCATGGGGCTGCGGGCTTTGCGGCGGCCGTCAGCCTCGGCGACACCGGCGCCCACGTTGCGTCGCCGCGCCAGCCTGCGAAGCATTTTCCAGTAGGGCCGTGGCTCTGGCGACAGCTCCCACGCCCGAAGAGCCAGGAGGGAAAGCCGTGCCTCGTTGGAAAGCTCTTTGGCAGCCGCTCGCGTGGCCCCACAGCCAATGGGGCTGCGGGCTTTGCGGCGGCCGTCAGCCTCGGCGCCACCGTCGCCCACGTCGGGCCGCCACGCCAGCCTGCGAAGCATTTTCCGGTAGGGCCGCGTCTCTGGCGACAGCTCCCACGCCCGAAGAGCCAGGAGGGAAAGCCGTGCCTCGTTGGAAAGCTCTTTGGCAGCCGCTCGCGTGGCCCCACAGCCCGTGGGGCTGCGGGCTTTGCGGCGGCCGTCAGCCTCGGCGACACCGGCGCCCACGTCGGGCCGCCGCGCCAGCCTGCAAAGAATTTTCCGGTAGGGCCGCGGCTCTGGCGACAGCTCCCACGCCCGAAGAGCCAGGAGGGAAAGCCGTGCCTCGTTGGAAAGCTCTTTGGCAGCCGCTCGCGTGGCCCCACAGCCCGTGGGGCTGCGGGCTTTGCGGCGGCCGTCAGCCTCAGCGCCACCGGCTCCCACTTTGCGCCGCCGCGCCAGCCTGCGAAGCATTTTCCGGTAGGGCCGCGGCTCTGACAACAGCTCCCACGCCCGAAGAGCCAGGAGGGAAAACCGTGCCTCGTTGGAAAGCTCTTTGGCAGCCGCTCGCGTGGCCCCACAGCCCGTGGTGCTGCGGGCTTTGCGGCGACCGTCAGCCTCGGTGACACCGGCGCCCACGTGGGGCCGCCGCGCCAGCCTGCAAAGCATTTTCCGGTAGGGCCGCGTCTCTGGCGACAGCTCCCACGCCCGAAGAGCCAGGAGGGAAAGCCGTGCCTCGTTGGAAAGCTCTTTGGCAGCCGCTCGCGTGACCCCACAGCCCGTGGGGCTGCGGGCTTTGCGGCAGCCGTCAGCCTCGGCGCCACCGGCGCCCAGGTGGGGCCGCTGCGCCAGCCTGCAAAGCATTTTCAGGTAGGGCCGCGTCTCTGGCGACAGCTCCCACGGCCGAAGAGCCAGGAGGGAAAGCCGTGCCTCGTTGGAAAGCTCTTTGGCAGCCGCTCGCGTGGCCCCACAGCCAATGGGGCTGCGGGCTTTGCGGCGGCCGTCAGCCTCGGCGCCACCGGCGCCCACGTCGGGCCGCCACGCCAGCCTGCGAAGCATTTTCCGGTAGGGCCGCGTCTCTGGCGACAGCTCCCACGCCCGAAGAGCCAGGAGGGAAAGCCGTGCCTCGTTGGAAAGCTCTTTGGCAGCCGCTCGCGTGGCCCCACAGCCCGTGGGGCTGCGGGCTTTGCGGCGGCCGTCAGCCTCGGCGACACCGGCGCCCACGTCGGGCCGCCGCGCCAGCCTGCAAAGAATTTTCCGGTAGGGCCGCGACTCTGGCGACAGCTCCCACGCACGAAGAGCCAGGAGGGAAAGCCGTGCCTCGTTGGAAAGCTCTTTGGCAGCCGCTCGCGTGGCCCCACAGCCCGTGGGGCTGCGGGCTTTGCGGCGGCCGTCAGCCTCAGCGCCACCGGCTCCCACTTTGCGCCGCCGCGGCAGCCTGCGAAGCATTTTCCGGTAGGGCCGCGGCTCTGGCAACAGCTCCCACGCCCGAAGAGCCAGGAGGGAAAGCCGTGCCTCGTTGGAAAGCTCTTTGGCAGCCGCTCGCGTGGCCCCACAGCCCGTGGTGCTGTAGGCTTTGCGGCGACCGTCAGCCTCGGTGACACCGGCGCCCACGTGGGGCCGCCGCGCCAGCCTGCAAAGAATTTTCCGGTAGGGCCGCGGCTCTGGCGACAGCTCCCACGGCCGAAGAGACAGGAGGGAAAGCCGTGCCTCGTTGGAAAGCTCTTTGGCAGCCGCTCGCGTGACCCCACAGCCCGTGGGGCTGCGGGCTTTGCGGCGGCCGTCAGCCTCGGCGCCACCGGCGCCCAGGTGGGGCCGCTGCGCCAGCCTGCAAAGCATTTTCCGGTAGGGCCGCGGCTCTGGCGACAGCTCCCACGCCCGAAGAGCCAGGAGGGAAAGCCGTGCCTCGTTGGAAAGCTCTTTGGCAGCCGCTCGCGTGGCCCCACAGCCCGTGGGGCTGCGGGCTTTGCGGCGGCCGTCAGCCTCGGCGACACCGGCGCCCACGTCGGGCCGCCGCGCCAGCCTGCAAAGAATTTTCCGGTAGGGCCGCGGCTCTGGCGACAGCTCCCACGCCCGAAGAGCCAGGAGGGAAAGCCGTGCCTCGTTGGAAAGCTCTTTGGCAGCCGCTCGCGTGACCCCACAGCCCGTGGGGCTGCGGGCTTTGCGGCGGCCGTCACCCTCGGCGCCACCGGCGCCCACGTGGGGCCGCTGCGCCAGCCTGCAAAGCATTTTCCGGTAGGGCCGCGGCTCTGGCGACAGCTCCCACGGCCGAAGGGCCAGGAGGGAAAGCCATGCCTCGTTGGAAAGCTCTTTGGCAGCCACTCACGTGGCCCCACAGCCCGTGGGGCTGCGGGCTTTGCGGCGGCAGTCAGCCTCAGTGCCACCGGCGCCCACGTTGCGCCGCCGCGCCAGCCTGCGAAGCATTCTCCGGTAGGGCCGCATCTCTGGCGACAGCTCCCACGCCCTAAGAGCTAGGAGGGAAAGCCGTGCCTCGTTGGAAAGCTCTTTGGCAGCCGCTCACGTGACCCCACAGCCCGTGGGGCTGCGGGCTTTGCGGCGGCCGTCAGCCTCGGTGCCACCGGCGCCCACGTGGGGCCGCTGCGCCATCCTGCAAAGCATTTTCCGGTAGGGCCGCGTCTCTGGCGACAGCTCCCACGGCCGAAGAGCCAGGAGGGAAAGCCATGCCTCGTTGGAAAGCTCTTTGGCAGCCACTCACGTGGCCCCACAGCCCGTGGGGCTGTGGGCTTTGCGGCGGCCGTCAGCCTCGATGCCACCGGCGCCCACGTGGGGCCGCTGCGCCAGCCTGCAAAGCATTTTCCGGTAGGGCCGCGGCTCTGGCGACAGCTCCCACGCCCGAAGAGCCAGGAGGGAAAGCCGTGCCTCGTTGGAAAGCTCTTTGGCAGCCGCTCGCGTGGCCCCACAGCCCATGGGGCTGCGGGCTTTGCGGCGGCCGTCAGCCTGGGCGACACCGGCGCCCACGTTGCGTCGCCGCCCCAGCCTGCGAAGCATTTTCCAGTAGGGCCGTGGCTCTGGCGACATCTCCCACGCCCGAAGAGACAGGAGGGAAAGCCGTGCCTCGTTGGAAAGCTCTTTGGCAGCCGCTCGCGTGGCCCCACAGCCAATGGGGCTGCGGGCTTTGCGGCGGCCGTCAGCCTCGGCGCCACCGGCGCCCACGTCGGGCCTCCACGCCAGCCTGCGAAGCATTTTCCGGTAGGGCCGCGGCTCTGGCGACAGCTCCCACGCCCGAAGAGCCAGGAGGGAAAGCCGTGCCTCGTTGGAAAGCTCTTTGGCAGCCGCTCGCGTGGCCCCACAGCCCGTGGTGCTGCGGGCTTTGCGGCGACCGTCAGCCTCGGTGACACCGGCGCCCACGTGGGGCCGCCGCGCCAGCCTGCAAAGAATTTTCCGGTAGGGCCGCGTCTCTGGCGACAGCTCCCACGACCGAAGAGCCAGGAGGGAAAGCCGTGCCTCGTTGGAAAGCTCTTTGGCAGCCGCTCGCGTGACCCCACAGCCCGTGGGGCTGCGGGCTTTGCGGCAGCCGTCAGCCTCGGCGCCACCCGCGCCCAGGTGGGGCCGCTGCGCCAGCCTGCAAAGCATTTTCCGGTAGGGCCGCGTCTCTGGCGACAGCTCCCACGGCCGAAGAGCCAGGAGGGAAAGCCATGCCTCGTTGGAAAGCTCTTTGGCAGCCACTCACGTGGCCCCACAGCCCGTGGGGCTGCGGGCTTTGCGGCGGCCGTCAGCCTCAGTGCCACCGGCGCCCACGTTGCGCCGCCGCGCCAGCCTGCGAAGCATTCTCCGGTAGGGCCGCATCTCTGGCGACAGCTCCCACGCCCGAAGAGCCAGGAGGGAAAGCCGTGCCTCGTTGGAAAGCTCTTTGGCAGCCGCTCGCGTGGCCCCACAGCCCATGGGGCTGCGGGCTTTGCGGCGGCCGTCAGCCTCGATGCCACCGGCACCCACGTGGGGCCGGTGCGCCAGCCTGCAAAGCATTTTCCGGTAGGGCCGCGGCTCTGGCGACAGCTCCCACGCCCGAAGAGCCAGGAGGGAAAGCCGTGCCTCGTTGGAAAGCTCTTTGGCAGCCGCTCGCGTGGCCCCACAGCCCATGGGGCTGCGGGCTTTGCGGCGGCCGTCAGCCTGGGCGACACCGGCGCCCACGTTGCGTCGCCGCCCCAGCCTGCGAAGCATTTTCCAGTAGGGCCGTGGCTCTGGCGACAGCTCCCACGCCCGAAGAGCCAGGAGGGAAAGCCGTGCCTCGTTGGAAAGCTCTTTGGCAGCCGCTCGCGTGGCCCCACAGCCAATGGGGCTGCGGGCTTTGCGGCGGCCGTCAGCCTCGGCGCCACCGGCGCCCACGTCGGGCCGCCACGCCAGCCTGCGAAGCATTTTCCGGTAGGGCCGCGTCTCTGGCGACAGCTCCCACGCCCGAAGAGCCAGGAGGGAAAGCCGTGCCTCGTTGGAAAGCTCTTTGGCAGCCGCTCGCGTGGCCCCACAGCCCGTGGGGCTGCGGGCTTTGCGGCGGCCGTCAGCCTCGGTGACACCGGCGCCCACGTCGGGCCGCCGCGCCAGCCTGCAAAGAATTTTCCGGTAGGGCCGCGGCTCTGGCGACAGCTCCCACGCCCGAAGAGCCAGGAGGGAAAGCCGTGCCTCGTTGGAAAGCTCTTTGGCAGCCGCTCGCGTGGCCCCACAGCCCGTGGGGCTGCGGGCTTTGCGGCGGCCGTCAGCCTCAGCGCCACCGGCTCCCACTTTGCGCCGCCGCGGCAGCCTGCGAAGCATTTTCCGGTAGGGCCGCGTCTCTGGCAACAGCTCCCACGCCCGAAGAGCCAGGAGGGAAAGCCGTGCCTCGTTGGAAAGCTCTTTGGCAGCCGCTCGCGTGGCCCCACAGCCCGTGGTGCTGCGGGCTTTGCGGCGACCGTCAGCCTCGGTGACACCGGCGCCCACGTGGGGCCGCTGCGCCAGCCTGCAAAGCATTTTCCGGTAGGGCCGCGTCTCTGGCGACAGCTCCCACGGCCGAAGAGCCAGGAGGGAAAGCCATGCCTCGTTGGAAAGCTCTTTGGCAGCCACTCACGTGGCCCCACAGCCCGTGGGGCTGCGGGCTTTGCGGCGGCCGTCAGCCTCAGTGCCACCGGCGCCCACGTTGCGCCGCCGCGCCAGCCTGCGAAGCATTCTCCGGTAGGGCCGCATCTCTGGCGACAGCTCCCACGCCCGAAGAGCCAGGAGGGAAAGCCGTGCCTCGTTGGAAAGCTCTTTGGCAGCCGCTCGCGTGGCCCCACAGCCCATGGGGCTGCGGGCTTTGCGGCGGCCGTCAGCCTCGATGCCACCGGCACCCACGTGGGGCCGGTGCGCCAGCCTGCAAAGCATTTTCCGGTAGGGCCGCGGCTCTGGCGACAGCTCCCACGCCCGAAGAGCCAGGAGGGAAAGCCGTGCCTCGTTGGAAAGCTCTTTGGCAGCCGCTCGCGTGGCCCCACAGCCCATGGGGCTGCGGGCTTTGCGGCGGCCGTCAGCCTGGGCGACACCGGCGCCCACGTTGCGTCGCCGCCCCAGCCTGCGAAGCATTTTCCAGTAGGGCCGTGGCTCTGGCGACAGCTCCCACGCCCGAAGAGCCAGGAGGGAAAGCCGTGCCTCGTTGGAAAGCTCTTTGGCAGCCGCTCGCGTGGCCCCACAGCCAATGGGGCTGCGGGCTTTGCGGCGGCCGTCAGCCTCGGCGCCACCGGCGCCCACGTCGGGCCGCCACGCCAGCCTGCGAAGCATTTTCCGGTAGGGCCGCGTCTCTGGCGACAGCTCCCACGCCCGAAGAGCCAGGAGGGAAAGCCGTGCCTCGTTGGAAAGCTCTTTGGCAGCCGCTCGCGTGGCCCCACAGCCCGTGGGGCTGCGGGCTTTGCGGCGGCCGTCAGCCTCGGTGACACCGGCGCCCACGTCGGGCCGCCGCGCCAGCCTGCAAAGAATTTTCCGGTAGGGCCGCGGCTCTGGCGACAGCTCCCACGCCCGAAGAGCCAGGAGGGAAAGCCGTGCCTCGTTGGAAAGCTCTTTGGCAGCCGCTCGCGTGGCCCCACAGCCCGTGGGGCTGCGGGCTTTGCGGCGGCCGTCAGCCTCAGCGCCACCGGCTCCCACTTTGCGCCGCCGCGGCAGCCTGCGAAGCATTTTCCGGTAGGGCCGCGTCTCTGGCAACAGCTCCCACGCCCGAAGAGCCAGGAGGGAAAGCCGTGCCTCGTTGGAAAGCTCTTTGGCAGCCGCTCGCGTGGCCCCACAGCCCGTGGTGCTGCGGGCTTTGCGGCGACCGTCAGCCTCGGTGACACCGGCGCCCACGTGGGGCCGCCGCGCCAGCCTGCAAAGAATTTTCCGGTAGGGCCGCGGCTCTGGCGACAGCTCCCACGGCCGAAGAGCCAGGAGGGAAAGCCGTGCCTCGTTGGAAAGCTCTTTGGCAGCCGCTCGCGTGACCCCACAGCCCGTGGGGCTGCGGGCTTTGCGGCGGCCGTCAGCCTCGGCGCCACCGGCGCCCAGGTCGGGCCGCTGCGCCAGCCTGCAAAGCATTTTCCGGTAGGGCCGCGGCTCTGGCGACAGCTCCCACGCCCGAAGAGCCAGGAGGGAAAGCCGTGCCTCGTTGGAAAGCTCTTTGGCAGCCGCTCGCGTGGCCCCACAGCCCGTGGGGCTGCGGGCTTTGCGGCGGCCGTCAGCCTCGGCGACACCGGCGCCCACGTCGGGCCGCCGCGCCAGCCTGCAAAGAATTTTCCGGTAGGGCCGCGGCTCTGGCGACATCTCCCACGGCCGAAGGGCCAGGAGGGAAAGCCATGCCTCGTTGGAAAGCTCTTTGGCAGCCACTCACGTGGCCCCACAGCCCGTGGGGCTGCGGGCTTTGCGGCGGCCGTCAGCCTCAGTGCCACCGGCGCCCACGTTGCGCCGCCGCGCCAGCCTGCGAAGCATTCTCCGGTAGGGCCGCATCTCTGGCGACAGCTCCCACGCCCTAAGAGCTAGGAGGGAAAGCCGTGCCTCGTTGGAAAGCTCTTTGGCAGCCGCTCGCGTGACCCCACAGCCCGTGGGGCTGCGGGCTTTGCGGCGGCCGTCAGCCTCGGTGCCACCGGCGCCCACGTGGGGCCGCTGCGCCAGCCTGCAAAGCATTTTCCGGTAGGGCCGCGTCTCTGGCGACAGCTCCCACGGCCGAAGAGCCAGGAGGGAAAGCCATGCCTCGTTGGAAAGCTCTTTGGCAGCCACTCACGTGGCCCCACAGCCCGTGGGGCTGTGGGCTTTGCGGCGGCCGTCAGCCTCAGTGCCACCGGCAACCACGTTGCGCCGCCGCGCCAGCCTGCGAAGCATTCTCCGGTAGGGCCGCATCTCTGGCGACAGCTCCAACGCCCGAAGAGCCAGGAGGGAAAGCCGTGCCTCGTTGGAAAGCTCTTTGGCAGCCGCTCGCGTGGCCCCACAGCCCATGGGGCTGCGGGCTTTGCGGCGGCCGTCAGCCTCGATGCCACCGGCGCCCACGTGGGGCCGCTGCGCCAGCCTGCGAAGCATTTTCCGGTAGGGCCGCGGCTCTGGCGACAGCTCCCACGGCCGAAGAGACAGGAGGGAAAGCCGTGCCTCGTTGGAAAGCTCTTTGGCAGCCGCTCGCGTGACCCCACAGCCCGTGGGGCTGCGGGCTTTGCGGCGGCCGTCAGCCTCGGCGCCACCGGCGCCCAGGTGGGGCCGCTGCGCCAGCCTGCAAAGCATTTTCCGGTAGGGCCGCGGCTCTGGCGACAGCTCCCACGCCCGAAGAGCCAGGAGGGAAAGCCGTGCCTCGTTGGAAAGCTCTTTGGCAGCCGCTCGCGTGGCCCCACAGCCCGTGGGGCTGCGGGCTTTGCGGCGGCCGTCAGCCTCGGCGACACCGGCGCCCACGTCGGGCCGCCGCGCCAGCCTGCAAAGAATTTTCCGGTAGGGCCGCGGCTCTGGCGACAGCTCCCACGCCCGAAGAGCCAGGAGGGAAAGCCGTGCCTCGTTGGAAAGCTCTTTGGCAGCCGCTCGCGTGACCCCACAGCCCGTGGGGCTGCGGGCTTTGCGGCGGCCGTCACCCTCGGCGCCACCGGCGCCCACGTGGGGCCGCTGCGCCAGCCTGCAAAGCATTTTCCGGTAGGGCCGCGGCTCTGGCGACAGCTCCCACGGCCGAAGGGCCAGGAGGGAAAGCCATGCCTCGTTGGAAAGCTCTTTGGCAGCCACTCACGTGGCCCCACAGCCCGTGGGGCTGCGGGCTTTGCGGCGGCAGTCAGCCTCAGTGCCACCGGCGCCCACGTTGCGCCGCCGCGCCAGCCTGCGAAGCATTCTCCGGTAGGGCCGCATCTCTGGCGACAGCTCCCACGCCCTAAGAGCTAGGAGGGAAAGCCGTGCCTCGTTGGAAAGCTCTTTGGCAGCCGCTCACGTGACCCCACAGCCCGTGGGGCTGCGGGCTTTGCGGCGGCCGTCAGCCTCGGTGCCACCGGCGCCCACGTGGGGCCGCTGCGCCATCCTGCAAAGCATTTTCCGGTAGGGCCGCGTCTCTGGCGACAGCTCCCACGGCCGAAGAGCCAGGAGGGAAAGCCATGCCTCGTTGGAAAGCTCTTTGGCAGCCACTCACGTGGCCCCACAGCCCGTGGGGCTGTGGGCTTTGCGGCGGCCGTCAGCCTCGATGCCACCGGCGCCCACGTGGGGCCGCTGCGCCAGCCTGCAAAGCATTTTCCGGTAGGGCCGCGGCTCTGGCGACAGCTCCCACGCCCGAAGAGCCAGGAGGGAAAGCCGTGCCTCGTTGGAAAGCTCTTTGGCAGCCGCTCGCGTGGCCCCACAGCCCATGGGGCTGCGGGCTTTGCGGCGGCCGTCAGCCTGGGCGACACCGGCGCCCACGTTGCGTCGCCGCCCCAGCCTGCGAAGCATTTTCCAGTAGGGCCGTGGCTCTGGCGACATCTCCCACGCCCGAAGAGACAGGAGGGAAAGCCGTGCCTCGTTGGAAAGCTCTTTGGCAGCCGCTCGCGTGGCCCCACAGCCAATGGGGCTGCGGGCTTTGCGGCGGCCGTCAGCCTCGGCGCCACCGGCGCCCACGTCGGGCCTCCACGCCAGCCTGCGAAGCATTTTCCGGTAGGGCCGCGGCTCTGGCGACAGCTCCCACGCCCGAAGAGCCAGGAGGGAAAGCCGTGCCTCGTTGGAAAGCTCTTTGGCAGCCGCTCGCGTGGCCCCACAGCCCGTGGTGCTGCGGGCTTTGCGGCGACCGTCAGCCTCGGTGACACCGGCGCCCACGTGGGGCCGCCGCGCCAGCCTGCAAAGAATTTTCCGGTAGGGCCGCGTCTCTGGCGACAGCTCCCACGACCGAAGAGCCAGGAGGGAAAGCCGTGCCTCGTTGGAAAGCTCTTTGGCAGCCGCTCGCGTGACCCCACAGCCCGTGGGGCTGCGGGCTTTGCGGCAGCCGTCAGCCTCGGCGCCACCCGCGCCCAGGTGGGGCCGCTGCGCCAGCCTGCAAAGCATTTTCCGGTAGGGCCGCGTCTCTGGCGACAGCTCCCACGGCCGAAGAGCCAGGAGGGAAAGCCATGCCTCGTTGGAAAGCTCTTTGGCAGCCACTCACGTGGCCCCACAGCCCGTGGGGCTGCGGGCTTTGCGGCGGCCGTCAGCCTCAGTGCCACCGGCGCCCACGTTGCGCCGCCGCGCCAGCCTGCGAAGCATTCTCCGGTAGGGCCGCATCTCTGGCGACAGCTCCCACGCCCGAAGAGCCAGGAGGGAAAGCCGTGCCTCGTTGGAAAGCTCTTTGGCAGCCGCTCGCGTGGCCCCACAGCCCATGGGGCTGCGGGCTTTGCGGCGGCCGTCAGCCTCGATGCCACCGGCACCCACGTGGGGCCGGTGCGCCAGCCTGCAAAGCATTTTCCGGTAGGGCCGCGGCTCTGGCGACAGCTCCCACGCCCGAAGAGCCAGGAGGGAAAGCCGTGCCTCGTTGGAAAGCTCTTTGGCAGCCGCTCGCGTGGCCCCACAGCCCATGGGGCTGCGGGCTTTGCGGCGGCCGTCAGCCTGGGCGACACCGGCGCCCACGTTGCGTCGCCGCCCCAGCCTGCGAAGCATTTTCCAGTAGGGCCGTGGCTCTGGCGACAGCTCCCACGCCCGAAGAGCCAGGAGGGAAAGCCGTGCCTCGTTGGAAAGCTCTTTGGCAGCCGCTCGCGTGGCCCCACAGCCAATGGGGCTGCGGGCTTTGCGGCGGCCGTCAGCCTCGGCGCCACCGGCGCCCACGTCGGGCCGCCACGCCAGCCTGCGAAGCATTTTCCGGTAGGGCCGCGTCTCTGGCGACAGCTCCCACGCCCGAAGAGCCAGGAGGGAAAGCCGTGCCTCGTTGGAAAGCTCTTTGGCAGCCGCTCGCGTGGCCCCACAGCCCGTGGGGCTGCGGGCTTTGCGGCGGCCGTCAGCCTCGGTGACACCGGCGCCCACGTCGGGCCGCCGCGCCAGCCTGCAAAGAATTTTCCGGTAGGGCCGCGGCTCTGGCGACAGCTCCCACGCCCGAAGAGCCAGGAGGGAAAGCCGTGCCTCGTTGGAAAGCTCTTTGGCAGCCGCTCGCGTGGCCCCACAGCCCGTGGGGCTGCGGGCTTTGCGGCGGCCGTCAGCCTCAGCGCCACCGGCTCCCACTTTGCGCCGCCGCGGCAGCCTGCGAAGCATTTTCCGGTAGGGCCGCGTCTCTGGCAACAGCTCCCACGCCCGAAGAGCCAGGAGGGAAAGCCGTGCCTCGTTGGAAAGCTCTTTGGCAGCCGCTCGCGTGGCCCCACAGCCCGTGGTGCTGCGGGCTTTGCGGCGACCGTCAGCCTCGGTGACACCGGCGCCCACGTGGGGCCGCTGCGCCAGCCTGCAAAGCATTTTCCGGTAGGGCCGCGTCTCTGGCGACAGCTCCCACGGCCGAAGAGCCAGGAGGGAAAGCCATGCCTCGTTGGAAAGCTCTTTGGCAGCCACTCACGTGGCCCCACAGCCCGTGGGGCTGCGGGCTTTGCGGCGGCCGTCAGCCTCAGTGCCACCGGCGCCCACGTTGCGCCGCCGCGCCAGCCTGCGAAGCATTCTCCGGTAGGGCCGCATCTCTGGCGACAGCTCCCACGCCCGAAGAGCCAGGAGGGAAAGCCGTGCCTCGTTGGAAAGCTCTTTGGCAGCCGCTCGCGTGGCCCCACAGCCCATGGGGCTGCGGGCTTTGCGGCGGCCGTCAGCCTCGATGCCACCGGCACCCACGTGGGGCCGGTGCGCCAGCCTGCAAAGCATTTTCCGGTAGGGCCGCGGCTCTGGCGACAGCTCCCACGCCCGAAGAGCCAGGAGGGAAAGCCGTGCCTCGTTGGAAAGCTCTTTGGCAGCCGCTCGCGTGGCCCCACAGCCCATGGGGCTGCGGGCTTTGCGGCGGCCGTCAGCCTGGGCGACACCGGCGCCCACGTTGCGTCGCCGCCCCAGCCTGCGAAGCATTTTCCAGTAGGGCCGTGGCTCTGGCGACAGCTCCCACGCCCGAAGAGCCAGGAGGGAAAGCCGTGCCTCGTTGGAAAGCTCTTTGGCAGCCGCTCGCGTGGCCCCACAGCCAATGGGGCTGCGGGCTTTGCGGCGGCCGTCAGCCTCGGCGCCACCGGCGCCCACGTCGGGCCGCCACGCCAGCCTGCGAAGCATTTTCCGGTAGGGCCGCGTCTCTGGCGACAGCTCCCACGCCCGAAGAGCCAGGAGGGAAAGCCGTGCCTCGTTGGAAAGCTCTTTGGCAGCCGCTCGCGTGGCCCCACAGCCCGTGGGGCTGCGGGCTTTGCGGCGGCCGTCAGCCTCGGTGACACCGGCGCCCACGTCGGGCCGCCGCGCCAGCCTGCAAAGAATTTTCCGGTAGGGCCGCGGCTCTGGCGACAGCTCCCACGCCCGAAGAGCCAGGAGGGAAAGCCGTGCCTCGTTGGAAAGCTCTTTGGCAGCCGCTCGCGTGGCCCCACAGCCCGTGGGGCTGCGGGCTTTGCGGCGGCCGTCAGCCTCAGCGCCACCGGCTCCCACTTTGCGCCGCCGCGGCAGCCTGCGAAGCATTTTCCGGTAGGGCCGCGTCTCTGGCAACAGCTCCCACGCCCGAAGAGCCAGGAGGGAAAGCCGTGCCTCGTTGGAAAGCTCTTTGGCAGCCGCTCGCGTGGCCCCACAGCCCGTGGTGCTGCGGGCTTTGCGGCGACCGTCAGCCTCGGTGACACCGGCGCCCACGTGGGGCCGCCGCGCCAGCCTGCAAAGAATTTTCCGGTAGGGCCGCGGCTCTGGCGACAGCTCCCACGGCCGAAGAGCCAGGAGGGAAAGCCGTGCCTCGTTGGAAAGCTCTTTGGCAGCCGCTCGCGTGACCCCACAGCCCGTGGGGCTGCGGGCTTTGCGGCGGCCGTCAGCCTCGGCGCCACCGGCGCCCAGGTCGGGCCGCTGCGCCAGCCTGCAAAGCATTTTCCGGTAGGGCCGCGGCTCTGGCGACAGCTCCCACGCCCGAAGAGCCAGGAGGGAAAGCCGTGCCTCGTTGGAAAGCTCTTTGGCAGCCGCTCGCGTGGCCCCACAGCCCGTGGGGCTGCGGGCTTTGCGGCGGCCGTCAGCCTCGGCGACACCGGCGCCCACGTCGGGCCGCCGCGCCAGCCTGCAAAGAATTTTCCGGTAGGGCCGCGGCTCTGGCGACATCTCCCACGGCCGAAGGGCCAGGAGGGAAAGCCATGCCTCGTTGGAAAGCTCTTTGGCAGCCACTCACGTGGCCCCACAGCCCGTGGGGCTGCGGGCTTTGCGGCGGCCGTCAGCCTCAGTGCCACCGGCGCCCACGTTGCGCCGCCGCGCCAGCCTGCGAAGCATTCTCCGGTAGGGCCGCATCTCTGGCGACAGCTCCCACGCCCTAAGAGCTAGGAGGGAAAGCCGTGCCTCGTTGGAAAGCTCTTTGGCAGCCGCTCGCGTGACCCCACAGCCCGTGGGGCTGCGGGCTTTGCGGCGGCCGTCAGCCTCGGTGCCACCGGCGCCCACGTGGGGCCGCTGCGCCAGCCTGCAAAGCATTTTCCGGTAGGGCCGCGTCTCTGGCGACAGCTCCCACGGCCGAAGAGCCAGGAGGGAAAGCCATGCCTCGTTGGAAAGCTCTTTGGCAGCCACTCACGTGGCCCCACAGCCCGTGGGGCTGTGGGCTTTGCGGCGGCCGTCAGCCTCAGTGCCACCGGCAACCACGTTGCGCCGCCGCGCCAGCCTGCGAAGCATTCTCCGGTAGGGCCGCATCTCTGGCGACAGCTCCAACGCCCGAAGAGCCAGGAGGGAAAGCCGTGCCTCGTTGGAAAGCTCTTTGGCAGCCGCTCGCGTGGCCCCACAGCCCATGGGGCTGCGGGCTTTGCGGCGGCCGTCAGCCTCGATGCCACCGGCGCCCACGTGGGGCCGCTGCGCCAGCCTGCGAAGCATTTTCCGGTAGGGCCGCGGCTCTGGCGACAGCTCCCACGCCCGAAGAGCCAGGAGGGAAAGCCGTGCCTCGTTGGAAAGCTCTTTGGCAGCCGCTCGCGTGGCCCCACAGCCCATGGGGCTGCGGGCTTTGCGGCGGCCGTCAGCCTGGGCGACACCGGCGCCCACGTTGCGTCGCCGCCCCAGCCTGCGAAGCATTTTCCAGTAGGGCCGTGGCTCTGGCGACATCTCCCACGCCCGAAGAGCCAGGAGGGAAAGCCGTGCCTCGTTGGAAAGCCCTTTGGCAGCCGCTCGCGTGGCCCCACAGCCAATGGGGCTGCGGGCTTTGCGGCGGCCGTCAGCCTCGGCGCCACCGGCGCCCAAGTCGGGCCGCCACGCCAGCCTGCGAAGCATTTTCCGGTAGGGCCGCGGCTCTGGCGACAGCTCCCACGCCCGAAGAGCCAGGAGGGAAAGCCGTGCCTCGTTGGAAAGCTCTTTGGCAGCCGCTCGCGTGGCCCCACAGCCCATGGGGCTGCGGGCTTTGCGGCGGCCGTCAGCCTCGACGCCACCGGCGCCCACGTCGGGCCGCCGCGCCAGGCTGCGAAGCATTTTCCGGTAGGGCCGCGGCTCTGGCGACAGCTCCCACGCCCGAAGAGCCAGGAGGGAAAGCCGTGCCTCGTTGGAAAGCCCTTTGGCAGCCGCTCGCGTGGCCCCACAGCCCATGGGGCTGCGGGCTTTGCGGCGGCCGTCAGCCTCGGCGACACCGGCGCCCACGTTGCGTCGCCGCGCCAGCCTGCGAAGCATTTTCCAGTAGGGCCGTGGCTCTGGCGACAGCTCCCACGCCCGAAGAGCCAGGAGGGAAAGCCGTGCCTCGTTGGAAAGCTCTTTGGCAGCCGCTCGCGTTGCCCCACAACCAATGGGGCTGCGGGCTTTGCGGCGGCTGTCAGCCTCGGCGCCACCGTCGCCCACGTCGGGCCGCCACGCCAGCCTGCGAAGCATTTTCCGGTAGGGCCGCGTCTCTGGCGACAGCTCCCATGCCCGAAGAGCCAGGAGGGAAAGCCGTGCCTCGTTGGAAAGCTCTTTGGCAGCCGCTCGCGTGGCCCCACAGCCCGTGGGGCTGCGCGCTTTGCGGCGGCCGTCAGCCTCGGCGACACCGGCGCCCACGTCGGGCCGCCGCGCCAGCCTGCAAAGAATTTTCCGGTAGGGCCGCGGCTCTGGCGACAGCTCCCACGGCCGAAGAGCCAGGAGGGAAAGCCGTGCCTCGTTGGAAAGCTCTTTGGCAGCCGCTCGCGTGGCCCCACAGCCCGTGGGGCTGCGGGCTTTGCGGCGGCCGTCAGCCTCAGCGCCACCGGCTCCCACTTTGCGCCGCCGCGCCAGCCTGCGAAGCATTTTCCGGTAGGGCCGCGTCTCTGGCAACAGCTCCCACGCCCGAAGAGCCAGGAGGGAAAGCCGTGCCTCGTTGGAAAGCTCTTTGGCAGCCGCTCGCGTGGCCCCACAGCCCGTGGTGCTGCGGGCTTTGCGGCGACCGTCAGCCTCGGTGACACCGGCGCCCAGGTGGGGCCGCCGCGCCAGCCTGCAAAGAATTTTCCGGTAGGGCCGCGGCTCTGGCGACAGCTCCCACGCCCGAAGAGCCAGGAGGGAAAGCCGTGCCTCGTTGGAAAGCTCTTTGGCAGCCGCTCGCGTGACCCCACAGCCCGTGGGGCTGCGGGCTTTGCGGCGGCCGTCAGCCTCGGCACCACCGGCGCCCAGGTGGGGCCGCTGCGCCAGCCTGCAAAGCATTTTCCGGTAGGGCCGCGGCTCTGGCGACAGCTCCCACTCCCGAAGAGCCAGGAGGGAAAGCCGTGCCTCGTTGGAAAGCTCTTTGGCAGCCGCTCGCGTGGCCCCACAGCCCGTGGGGCTGCGGGCTTTGCGGCGGCCGTCAGCCTCGGAGACACCGGCGCCCACGTCAGGCCGCCGCGCCAGCCTGCAAAGAATTTTCCGGTAGGGCCGCGTCTCTGGCGACAGCTCCCACGCCCGAAGAGCCAGGAGGGAAAGCCGTGCCTTGATGGAAAGCTCTTTGGCAGCCGCTCGCGTGACCCCACAGCCCGTGGGGCTGCGGGCTTTGCGGCGGCCGTCAGCCTCGGCGCCACCGGCGCCCACGTGGGGCCGCTGCGCCAGCCTGCAAAGCATTTTCCGGTAGGGCCGCGTCTCTGGCGACAGCTCCCACGGCCGAAGAGCCAGGAGGGAAAGCCATGCCTCGTTGGAAAGCTCTTTGGCAGCCACTCACGTGGCCCCACAGCCCGTGGGGCTGCGGGCTTTGCGGCGGCCGTCAGCCTCAGTGCCACCGGCGCCCACGTTGCGCCGCCGCGGCAGCCTGCGAAGCATTCTCCGGTAGGGCCGCATCTCTGGCGACAGCTCCCACGCCCGAAGAGCCAGGAGGGAAAGCCGTGCCTCGTTGGAAAGCTCTTTGGCAGCCGCTCGCGTGGCCCCACAGCCCATGGGGCTGCGGGCTTTGCGGCGGCCGTCAGCCTCGATGCCACCGGCACCCACGTGGGGCCGCTGCGCCAGCCTGCAAAGCATTTTCCGGTAGGGCCGCGGCTCTGGCGACAGCTCCCACGCCCGAAGAGCCAGGAGGGAAAGCCGTGCCTCGTTGGAAAGCTCTTTGGCAGCCGCTCGCGTGGCCCCACAGCCCATGGGGCTGCGGGCTTTGCGGCGGCCGTCAGCCTGGGCGACACCGGCGCCTACGTTGCGTCGCCGCGCCAGCCTGCGAAGCATTTTCCAGTAGGGCCGTGGCTCTGGCGACAGCTCCCACGCCCGAAGAGCCAGGAGGGAAAGCCGTGCCTCGTTGGAAAGCTCTTTGGCAGCCGCTCGCGTGGCCCCACAGCCCGTGGGGCTGCGGGCTTTGCGGCGGCCGTCAGCCTCGGCGCCACCGGCGCCCACGTCGGGCCGCCACGCCAGCCTGCGAAGCATTTTCCGGTAGGGCCGCGTCTCTGGCGACAGCTCCCACGCCCGAAGAGCCAGGAGGGAAAGCCGTGCCTCGTTGGAAAGCTCTTTGGCAGCCGCTCGCGTGGCCCCACAGCCCGTGGGGCTGCGGGCTTTGCGGCGGCCGTCAGCCTCGGCGACACCGGCGCCCAAGTCGGGCCGCCGCGCCAGCCTGCAAAGAATTTTCCGGTAGGGCCGCGGCTCTGGCGACAGCTCCCACGCCCGAAGAGCCAGGAGGGAAAGCCGTGCCTCGTTGGAAAGCTCTTTGGCAGCCGCTCGCGTGGCCCCACAGCCCGTGGGGCTGCGGGCTTTGCGGCGGCCGTCAGCCTCAGCGCCACCGGCTCCCACTTTGCGCCGCCGCGGCAGCCTGCGAAGCATTTTCCGGTAGGGCCGCGTCTCTGGCAACAGCTCCCACGCCCGAAGAGCCAGGAGGGAAAGCCGTGCCTCGTTGGAAAGCTCTTTGGCAGCCGCTCACGTGGCCCCACAGCCCGTGGGGCTGCGGGCTTTGCGGCGACCGTCAGCCTCGGTGACACCGGCGCCCACGTGGGGCCGCCGCGCCAGCCTGCAAAGAATTTTCCGGTAGGGCCGCGGCTCTGGCGACAGCTCCCACGCCCGAAGAGCCAGGAGGGAAAGCCGTGCCTCGTTGGAAAGCTCTTTGGCAGCCGCTCGCGTGACCCCACAGCCCGTGGGGCTGCGGGCTTTGCGGCGGCCGTCAGCCTCGGCGCCACCGGCGCCCAGGTCGGGCCGCTGCGCCAGCCTGCAAAGTATTTTCCGGTAGGGCCGCGGCTCTGGCGACAGCTCCCACGCCCGAAGAGCCAGGAGGGAAAGCCATGCCTCGTTGGAAAGCTCTTTGGCAGCCGCTCGCGTGGCCCCACAGCCCGTGGGGCTGCGGGCTTTGCGGCGGCCGTCAGCCTCGGCGACACCGGCGCCCACGTCGGGCCGCCGCGCCAGCCTGCAAAGAATTTTCCGGTAGGGCCGCGGCTCTGGCGACAGCTCCCACGCCCGAAGAGCCAGGAGGGAAAGCCGTGCCTCGTTGGAAAGCTCTTTGGCAGCCGCTCGCGTGACCCCACAGCCCGTGGGGCTGCGGGCTTTGCGGCGGCCGTCACCCTCGGCGCCACCGGCGCCCACGTGGGGCCGCTGCGCCAGCCTGCAAAGCATTTTCCGGTAGGGCCGCGTCTCTGGCGACAGCTCCCACGGCCGAAGGGCCAGGAGGGAAAGCCATGCCTCGTTGGAAAGCTCTTTGGCAGCCACTCACGTGGCCCCACAGCCCGTGGGGCTGCGGGCTTTGCGGCGGCCGTCAGCCTCAGTGCCACCGGCGCCCACGTTGCGCCGCCGCGCCAGCCTGCGAAGCATTCTCCGGTAGGGCCGCATCTCTGGCGACAGCTCCCACGCCCTAAGAGCTAGGAGGGAAAGACGTGCCTCGTTGGAAAGCTCTTTGGCAGCCGCTCGCGTGACCCCACAGCCCATGGGGCTGCGGGCTTTGCGGCGGCCGTCAGCCTCGATGCCACCGGCGCCCACGTGGGGCCGCTGCGCCAGCCTGCAAAGCATTTTCCGGTAGGGCCGCGTCTCTGGCGACAGCTCCCACGGCCGAAGAGCCAGGAGGGAAAGCCGTGCCTCGTTGGAAAGCTCTTTGGCAGCCGCTCGCGTGGCCCCACAGCCCATGGGGCTGCGGGCTTTGCGGCGGCCGTCAGCCTGGGCGACACCGGCGCCCACGTTGCGTCGCCGCGCCAGCCTGCGAAGCATTTTCCAGTAGGGCCGTGGCTCTGGCGACAGCTCCCACGCCCGAAGAGCCAGGAGGGAAAGCCGTGCCTCGTTGGAAAGCTCTTTGGCAGCCGCTCGCGTGGCCCCACAGCCAATGGGGCTGCGGGCTTTGCGGCGGCCGTCAGCCTCGGCGCCACCGGCGCCCACGTCGGGCCGCCACGCCAGCCTGCGAAGCATTTTCCGGTAGGGCCGCGTCTCTGGCGAAAGCTCCCACGGCCGAAGAGCCAGGAGGGAAAGCCGTGCCTCGTTGGAAAGCTCTTTGGCAGCCGCTCGCGTGGCCCCACAGCCCGTGGGGCTGCGGGCTTTGCGGCGGCCGTCAGCCTCGGCGACACCGGCGCCCACGTCGGGCCGCCGCGCCAGCCTGCAAAGAATTTTCCGGTAGGGCCGCGGCTCTGGCGACAGCTCCCACGCCCGAAGAGCCAGGAGGGAAAGCCGTGCCTCGTTGGAAAGCTCTTTGGCAGCCGCTCGCGTGGCCCCACAGCCCGTGGTGCTGCGGGCTTTGCGGCGGCCGTCAGCCTCGGTGACACCGGCGCCCACGTGGGGCCGCCGCGCCAGCCTGCAAAGAATTTTCCGGTAGGGCCGCGGCTCTGGCGACAGCTCCCACGCCCGAAGAGCCAGGAGGGAAAGCCGTGCCTCGTTGGAAAGCTCTTTGGCAGCCGCTCACGTGACCCCACAGCCCGTGGGGCTGCGGGCTTTGCGGCGGCCGTCAGCCTCGGCGCCACCGGCGCCCAGGTCGGGCCGCTGCGCCAGCCTGCAAAGTATTTTCCGGTAGGGCCGCGGCTCTGGCGACAGCTCCCACGCCCGAAGAGCCAGGAGGGAAAGCCGTGCCTCGTTGGAAAGCTCTTTGGCAGCCGCTCGCGTGGCCCCACAGCCCGTGGGGCTGCGGGCTTTGCGGTGGCCGTCAGCCTCGGCGACACCGGCGCCCACGTCGGGCCGCCGCGCCAGCCTGCAAAGAATTTTCCGGTAGGGCCGCGGCTCTGGCGACAGCTCCCACGCCCGAAGAGCCAGGAGGGAAAGCCGTGCCTCGTTGGAAAGCTCTTTGGCAGCCGCTCGCGTGACCCCACAGCCCGTGGGGCTGCGGGCTTTGCGGCGGCCGTCAGCCTCGGCGCCACCGGCGCCCAGGTCGGGCCGCTGCGCCAGCCTGCAAAGTATTTTCCGGTAGGGCCGCGGCTCTGGCGACAGCTCCCACGCCCGAAGAGCCAGGAGGGAAAGCCATGCCTCGTTGGAAAGCTCTTTGGCAGCCGCTCGCGTGGCCCCACAGCCCGTGGGGCTGCGGGCTTTGCGGCGGCCGTCAGCCTCGGCGACACCGGCGCCCACGTCGGGCCGCCGCGCCAGCCTGCAAAGAATTTTCCGGTAGGGCCGCGGCTCTGGCGACAGCTCCCACGCCCGAAGAGCCAGGAGGGAAAGCCGTGCCTCGTTGGAAAGCTCTTTGGCAGCCGCTCGCGTGACCCCACAGCCCGTGGGGCTGCGGGCTTTGCGGCGGCCGTCACCCTCGGCGCCACCGGCGCCCACGTGGGGCCGCTGCGCCAGCCTGCAAAGCATTTTCCGGTAGGGCCGCGTCTCTGGCGACAGCTCCCACGGCCGAAGGGCCAGGAGGGAAAGCCATGCCTCGTTGGAAAGCTCTTTGGCAGCCACTCACGTGGCCCCACAGCCCGTGGGGCTGCGGGCTTTGCGGCGGCCGTCAGCCTCAGTGCCACCGGCGCCCACGTTGCGCCGCCGCGCCAGCCTGCGAAGCATTCTCCGGTAGGGCCGCATCTCTGGCGACAGCTCCCACGCCCTAAGAGCTAGGAGGGAAAGACGTGCCTCGTTGGAAAGCTCTTTGGCAGCCGCTCGCGTGACCCCACAGCCCATGGGGCTGCGGGCTTTGCGGCGGCCGTCAGCCTCGATGCCACCGGCGCCCACGTGGGGCCGCTGCGCCAGCCTGCAAAGCATTTTCCGGTAGGGCCGCGTCTCTGGCGACAGCTCCCACGGCCGAAGAGCCAGGAGGGAAAGCCGTGCCTCGTTGGAAAGCTCTTTGGCAGCCGCTCGCGTGGCCCCACAGCCCATGGGGCTGCGGGCTTTGCGGCGGCCGTCAGCCTGGGCGACACCGGCGCCCACGTTGCGTCGCCGCGCCAGCCTGCGAAGCATTTTCCAGTAGGGCCGTGGCTCTGGCGACAGCTCCCACGCCCGAAGAGCCAGGAGGGAAAGCCGTGCCTCGTTGGAAAGCTCTTTGGCAGCCGCTCGCGTGGCCCCACAGCCAATGGGGCTGCGGGCTTTGCGGCGGCCGTCAGCCTCGGCGCCACCGGCGCCCACGTCGGGCCGCCACGCCAGCCTGCGAAGCATTTTCCGGTAGGGCCGCGTCTCTGGCGAAAGCTCCCACGGCCGAAGAGCCAGGAGGGAAAGCCGTGCCTCGTTGGAAAGCTCTTTGGCAGCCGCTCGCGTGGCCCCACAGCCCGTGGTGCTGCGGGCTTTGCGGCGGCCGTCAGCCTCGGTGACACCGGCGCCCACGTGGGGCCGCCGCGCCAGCCTGCAAAGAATTTTCCGGTAGGGCCGCGGCTCTGGCGACAGCTCCCACGCCCGAAGAGCCAGGAGGGAAAGCCGTGCCTCGTTGGAAAGCTCTTTGGCAGCCGCTCACGTGACCCCACAGCCCGTGGGGCTGCGGGCTTTGCGGCGGCCGTCAGCCTCGGCGCCACCGGCGCCCAGGTCGGGCCGCTGCGCCAGCCTGCAAAGTATTTTCCGGTAGGGCCGCGGCTCTGGCGACAGCTCCCACGCCCGAAGAGCCAGGAGGGAAAGCCGTGCCTCGTTGGAAAGCTCTTTGGCAGCCGCTCGCGTGGCCCCACAGCCCGTGGGGCTGCGGGCTTTGCGGTGGCCGTCAGCCTCGGCGACACCGGCGCCCACGTCGGGCCGCCGCGCCAGCCTGCAAAGAATTTTCCGGTAGGGCCGCGGCTCTGGCGACAGCTCCCACGCCCGAAGAGCCAGGAGGGAAAGCCGTGCCTCGTTGGAAAGCTCTTTGGCAGCCGCTCGCGTGGCCCCACAGCCCATGGGGCTGCGGGCTTTGCGGCGGCCGTCAGCCTCGGCGACACCGGCGCCCACGTTGCGTCGCCGCGCCAGCCTGCGAAGCATTTTCCAGTAGGGCCGTGGCTCTGGCGACAGCTCCCACGCCCGAAGAGCCAGGAGGGAAAGCCGTGCCTCGTTGGAAAGCTCTTTGGCAGCCGCTCGCGTGGCCCCACAGCCAATGGGGCTGCGGGCTTTGCGGCGGCCGTCAGCCTCGGCGCCACCGGCGCCCACGTCGGGCCGCCACGCCAGCCTGCGAAGCATTTTCCGGTAGGGCCGCGGCTCTGGCGACAGCTCCCACGCCCGAAGAGCCAGGAGGGAAAGCCGTGCCTCGTTGGAAAGCTCTTTGGCAGCCGCTCGCGTGGCCCCACAGCCCGTGGGGCTGCGGGCTTTGCGGCGGCCGTCAGCCTCGGCGACACCGGCGCCCGCGTCGGGCCGCCGCGCCAGCCTGCAAAGAATTTTGTGGTAGGGCCGCGGCTCTGGCGACAGCTCCCACGCCCGAAGAGCCAGGAGGGAAAGCCGTGCCTCGTTGGAAAGCTCTTTGGCAGCCGCTCGCGTGGCCCCACAGCCCGTGGGGCTGCGGGCTTTGCGGCGGCCGTCAGCCTCAGCGCCACCGGCTCCCACTTTGCGCCGCCGCGCCAGCCTGCGAAGCATTTTCCGGTAGGGCCGCGTCTCTGGCGACAGCTCCCACGCCCGAAGAGCCAGGAGGGAAAGCCGTGCCTCGTTGGAAAGCTCTTTGGCAGCCGCTCGCGTGGCCCCACAGCCCATGGGGCTGCGGGCTTTGCGGCGGCCGTCAGCCTGGGCGACACCGGCGCCCACGTTGCGTCGCCGCGCCAGCCTGCGAAGCATTTTCCAGTGGGGCCGTGGCTCTGGCGACAGCTCCCACGCCCGAAGAGCCAGGAGGGAAAGCCGTGCCTCGTTGGAAAGCTCTTTGGCAGCCGCTCGCGTGGCCCCACAGCCAATGGGGCTGCGGGCTTTGCGGCGGCCGTCAGCCTCGGCGCCACCGGCGCCCACGTCGGGCCGCCACGCCAGCCTGCGAAGCATTTTCCGGTAGGGCCGCGTCTCTGGCGAAAGCTCCCACGGCCGAAGAGCCAGGAGGGAAAGCCGTGCCTCGTTGGAAAGCTCTTTGGCAGCCACTCGCGTGGCCCCACAGCCCGTGGGGCTGCGGGCTTTGCGGCGGCCGTCAGCCTCGGCGACACCGGCGCCCACGTCGGGCCGCCGCGCCAGCCTGCAAAGAATTTTCCGGTAGGGCCGCGGCTCTGGCGACAGCTCCCACGCCCGAAGAGCCAGGAGGGAAAGCCGTGCCTCGTTGGAAAGCTCTTTGGCAGCCGCTCGCGTGGCCCCACAGCCCGTGGTGCTGCGGGCTTTGCGGCGGCCGTCAGCCTCGGTGACACCGGCGCCCACGTGGGGCCGCCGCGCCAGCCTGCAAAGAATTTTCCGGTAGGGCCGCGGCTCTGGCGACAGCTCCCACGCCCGAAGAGCCAGGAGGGAAAGCCGTGCCTCGTTGGAAAGCTCTTTGGCAGCCGCTCGCGTGGCCCCACAGCCCGTGGGGCTGCGGGCTTTGCGGTGGCCGTCAGCCTCGGCGACACCGGCGCCCACGTCGGGCCGCCGCGCCAGCCTGCAAAGAATTTTCCGGTAGGGCCGCGGCTCTGGCGACAGCTCCCACGCCCGAAGAGCCAGGAGGGAAAGCCGTGCCTCGTTGGAAAGCTCTTTGGCAGCCGCTCGCGTGGCCCCACAGCCCATGGGGCTGCGGGCTTTGCGGCGGCCGTCAGCCTCGGCGACACCGGCGCCCACGTTGCGTCGCCGCGCCAGCCTGCGAAGCATTTTCCAGTAGGGCCGTGGCTCTGGCGACAGCTCCCACGCCCGAAGAGCCAGGAGGGAAAGCCGTGCCTCGTTGGAAAGCTCTTTGGCAGCCGCTCGCGTGGCCCCACAGCCAATGGGGCTGCGGGCTTTGCGGCGGCCGTCAGCCTCGGCGCCACCGGCGCCCACGTCGGGCCGCCACGCCAGCCTGCGAAGCATTTTCCGGTAGGGCCGCGGCTCTGGCGACAGCTCCCACGCCCGAAGAGCCAGGAGGGAAAGCCGTGCCTCGTTGGAAAGCTCTTTGGCAGCCGCTCGCGTGGCCCCACAGCCCGTGGGGCTGCGGGCTTTGCGGCGGCCGTCAGCCTCGGCGACACCGGCGCCCGCGTCGGGCCGCCGCGCCAGCCTGCAAAGAATTTTGTGGTAGGGCCGCGGCTCTGGCGACAGCTCCCACGCCCGAAGAGCCAGGAGGGAAAGCCGTGCCTCGTTGGAAAGCTCTTTGGCAGCCGCTCGCGTGGCCCCACAGCCCGTGGGGCTGCGGGCTTTGCGGCGGCCGTCAGCCTCAGCGCCACCGGCTCCCACTTTGCGCCGCCGCGCCAGCCTGCGAAGCATTTTCCGGTAGGGCCGCGTCTCTGGCGACAGCTCCCACGCCCGAAGAGCCAGGAGGGAAAGCCGTGCCTCGTTGGAAAGCTCTTTGGCAGCCGCTCGCGTGGCCCCACAGCCCATGGGGCTGCGGGCTTTGCGGCGGCCGTCAGCCTGGGCGACACCGGCGCCCACGTTGCGTCGCCGCGCCAGCCTGCGAAGCATTTTCCAGTGGGGCCGTGGCTCTGGCGACAGCTCCCACGCCCGAAGAGCCAGGAGGGAAAGCCGTGCCTCGTTGGAAAGCTCTTTGGCAGCCGCTCGCGTGGCCCCACAGCCAATGGGGCTGCGGGCTTTGCGGCGGCCATCAGCCTCGGCGCCACCGGCGCCCACGTCGGGCCGCCACGCCAGCCTGCGAAGCATTTTCCGTTAGGGCCGCGTCTCTGGCGAAAGCTCCCACGGCCGAAGAGCCAGGAGGGAAAGCCGTGCCTCGTTGGAAAGCTCTTTGGCAGCCGCTCGCGTGGCCCCACAGCCCGTGGGGCTGCGGGCTTTGCGGCGGCCGTCAGCCTCGGCGACACCGGCGCCCACGTCGGGCCGCCGCGCCAGCCTGCAAAGAATTTTCCGGTAGGGCCGCGGCTCTGGCGACAGCTCCCACGCCCGAAGAGCCAGGAGGGAAAGCCGTGCCTCGTTGGAAAGCTCTTTGGCAGCCGCTCGCGTGGCCCCACAGCCCGTGGTGCTGCGGGCTTTGCGGCGGCCGTCAGCCTCGGTGACACCGGCGCCCACGTGGGGCCGCCGCGCCAGCCTGCAAAGAATTTTCCGGTAGGGCCGCGGCTCTGGCGACAGCTCCCACGCCCGAAGAGCCAGGAGGGAAAGCCGTGCCTCGTTGGAAAGCTCTTTGGCAGCCGCTCACGTGACCCCACAGCCCGTGGGGCTGCGGGCTTTGCGGCGGCCGTCAGCCTCGGCGCCACCGGCGCCCAGGTCGGGCCGCTGCGCCAGCCTGCAAAGTATTTTCCGGTAGGGCCGCGGCTCTGGCGACAGCTCCCACGCCCGAAGAGCCAGGAGGGAAAGCCGTGCCTCGTTGGAAAGCTCTTTGGCAGCCGCTCGCGTGGCCCCACAGCCCGTGGGGCTGCGGGCTTTGCGGTGGCCGTCAGCCTCGGCGACACCGGCGCCCACGTCGGGCCGCCGCGCCAGCCTGCAAAGAATTTTCCGGTAGGGCCGCGGCTCTGGCGACAGCTCCCACGCCCGAAGAGCCAGGAGGGAAAGCCGTGCCTCGTTGGAAAGCTCTTTGGCAGCCGCTCGCGTGGCCCCACAGCCCATGGGGCTGCGGGCTTTGCGGCGGCCGTCAGCCTCGGCGACACCGGCGCCCACGTTGCGTCGCCGCGCCAGCCTGCGAAGCATTTTCCAGTAGGGCCGTGGCTCTGGCGACAGCTCCCACGCCCGAAGAGCCAGGAGGGAAAGCCGTGCCTCGTTGGAAAGCTCTTTGGCAGCCGCTCGCGTGGCCCCACAGCCAATGGGGCTGCGGGCTTTGCGGCGGCCGTCAGCCTCGGCGCCACCGGCGCCCACGTCGGGCCGCCACGCCAGCCTGCGAAGCATTTTCCGGTAGGGCCGCGGCTCTGGCGACAGCTCCCACGCCCGAAGAGCCAGGAGGGAAAGCCGTGCCTCGTTGGAAAGCTCTTTGGCAGCCGCTCGCGTGGCCCCACAGCCCGTGGGGCTGCGGGCTTTGCGGCGGCCGTCAGCCTCGGCGACACCGGCGCCCGCGTCGGGCCGCCGCGCCAGCCTGCAAAGAATTTTGTGGTAGGGCCGCGGCTCTGGCGACAGCTCCCACGCCCGAAGAGCCAGGAGGGAAAGCCGTGCCTCGTTGGAAAGCTCTTTGGCAGCCGCTCGCGTGGCCCCACAGCCCGTGGGGCTGCGGGCTTTGCGGCGGCCGTCAGCCTCAGCGCCACCGGCTCCCACTTTGCGCCGCCGCGCCAGCCTGCGAAGCATTTTCCGGTAGGGCCGCGTCTCTGGCGACAGCTCCCACGCCCGAAGAGCCAGGAGGGAAAGCCGTGCCTCGTTGGAAAGCTCTTTGGCAGCCGCTCGCGTGGCCCCACAGCCCGTGGTGCTGCGGGCTTTGCGGCGACCGTCAGCCTCGGTGACACCGGCGCCCACGTGGGGCTGCCGCGCCAGCCTGCAAAGAATTTTCCGGTAGGGCCGCGTCTCTGGCGACAGCTCCCACGCCCGAAGAGCCAGGAGGGAAAGCCGTGCCTCGTTGGAAAGCTCTTTGGCAGCCGCTCGCGTGACCCCACAGCCCGTGGGGCTGCGGGCTTTGCGGCGGCCGTCAGCCTCGGCGCCACCGGCGCCCAGGTGGGGCCGCTGCGCCAGCCTGCAAAGCATTTTCCGGTAGGGCCGCGGCTCTGGCGATAGCTCCCACGGCCGAAGAGCCAGGAGGGAAAGCCGTGCCTCGTTGGAAAGCTCTTTGGCAGCTGCTCGCGTGGCCCCACAGCCCGTGGGGCTGCGGGCTTTGCGGCGGCCGTCAGCCTCAGCGCCACCGGCTCCCACTTTGCGCCGCCGCGGCAGCCTGCGAAGCATTTTCCGGTAGGGCCGCGTCTCTGGCAACAGCTCCCACGCCCGAAGAGCCAGGAGGGAAAGCCGTGCCTCGTTGGAAAGCTCTTTGGCAGCTGCTCGCGTGGCCCCACAGCCCGTGGTGCTGCGGGCTTTGCGGCGACCGTCAGCCTCGGTGACACCGGCGCCCACGTGGGGCCGCCGCGCCAGCCTGCAAAGAATTTTCCGGTAGGGCCGCGTCTCTGGCGACAGCTCCCACGCCCGAAGAGCCAGGAGGGAAAGCCGTGCCTCGTTGGAAAGCTCTTTGGCAGCCGCTCGCGTGACCCCACAGCCCGTGGGGCTGCGGGCTTTCCGGCGGCCGTCAGCCTCGGCGCCACCGGCGCCCACGTGGGGCCGCCGCGCCAGCCTGCAAAGTATTTTCCGGTAGGGCCGCGGCTCTGGCGACAGCTCCCACGCCCGAAGAGCCAGGAGGGAAAGCCGTGCCTCGTTGGAAAGCTCTTTGGCAGCCGCTCGCGTGGCCCCACAGCCCATGGGGCTGCGGGCTTTGCGGCGGCCGTCAGCCTCGACGCCACCGGCGCCCACGTCGGGCCGCCGCGCCAGGCTGCGAAGCATTTTCCGGTAGGGCCGCGGCTCTGGCGACAGCTCCCATGCCCGAAGAGCCAGGAGGGAAAGCCGTGCCTCGTTGGAAAGCTCTTTGGCAGCCGCTCGCGTGGCCCCACAGCCCATGGGGCTGCGGGCTTTGCGGCGGCCGTCAGCCTGGGCGACACCGGCGCCCACGTTGCGTCGCCGCGCCAGCCTGCGAAGCATTTTCCAGTAGGGCCGTGGCTCTGGCGACAGCTCCCACGCCCGAAGAGCCAGGAGGGAAAGCCGTGCCTCGTTGGAAAGCTCTTTGGCAGCCGCTCGCGTGGCCCCACAGCCAATGGGGCTGCGGGCTTTGCGGCGGCCGTCAGCCTCGGCGCCACCGGCGCCCACGTCGGGCCGCCACGCCAGCCTGCGAAGCATTTTCCGGTAGGGCCGCGGCTCTGGCGACAGCTCCCACGCCCGAAGAGCCAGGAGGGAAAGCCGTGCCTCGTTGGAAAGCTCTTTGGCAGCCGCTCGCGTGGCCCCACAGCCCGTGGGGCTGCGGGCTTTGCGGCGGCCGTCAGCCTCAGCGCCACCGGCTCCCACTTTGCGCCGCCGCGCCAGCCTGCGAACCATTTTCCGGTAGGGCCGCGGCTCTGGCGACAGCTCCCACGCCCGAAGAGCCAGGAGGGAAAGCCGTGCCTCGTTGGAAAGCTCTTTGGCAGCCGCTCGCATGGCCCCACAGCCCATGGGGCTGCGGGCTTTGCGGCGGCCGTCAGCCTCGATGCCACCGGCGCCCACGTGGGGCCGCTGCGCCAGCCTGCAAAGCATTTTCCGGTAGGGCCGCGGCTCTGGCGACAGCTCCCACGCCCGAAGAGCCAGGAGGGAAAGCCGTGCCTCGTTGGAAAGCTCTTTGGCAGCCGCTCGCGTGGCCCCACAGCCCATGGGGCTGCGGGCTTTGCGGCGGCCGTCAGCCTCAGTGCCACCGGCAACCACGTTGCGCCGCCGCGCCAGCCTGCGAAGCATTCTCCGGTAGGGCCGCGTCTCTGGCGACAGCTCCCACGCCCGAAGAGCCAGGAGGGAAAGCCGTGCCTCGTTGGAAAGCTCTTTGGCAGCCGCTCGCGTGGCCCCACAGCCCATGGGGCTGCGGGCTTTGCGGCGGCCGTCAGCCTCGATGACACCGGCGCCCACGTGGGGCCGCTGCGCCAGCCTGCAAAGCATTTTCCGGTAGGGCCGCGGCTCTGGCGACAGCTCCCACGCCCGAAGAGCCAGGAGGGAAAGCCGTGCCTCGTTGGAAAGCTCTTTGGCAGCCGCTCGCGTGGCCCCACAGCCCATGGGGCTGCGGGCTTTGCGGCGGCCGTCAGCCTGGGCGACACCGGCGCCCACGTTGCGTCGCCGCGCCAGCCTGCGAAGCATTTTCCAGTAGGGCCGTGGCTCTGGCGACAGCTCCCACGCCCGAAGAGCCAGGAGGGAAAGCCGTGCCTCGTTGGAAAGCTCTTTGGCAGCCGCTCGCGTGGCCCCACAGCCAATGGGGCTGCGGGCTTTGCGGCGGCCGTCAGCCTCGGCGCCACCGGCGCCCACGTCGGGCCGCCACGCCAGCCTGCGAAGCATTTTCCGGTAGGGCCGCGTCTCTGGCGACAGCTCCCACGCCCGAAGAGCCAGGAGGGAAAGCCGTGCCTCGTTGGAAAGCTCTTTGGCAGCCGCTCGCGTGGCCCCACAGCCCGTGGGGCTGCGGGCTTTGCGGCGGCCGTCAGCCTCGGCGACACCGGCGCCCACGTCGGGCCGCCGCGCAAGCCTGCAAAGAATTTTCCGGTAGGGCCGCGGCTCTGGCGACAGCTCCCACGGCCGAAGAGCCAGGAGGGAAAGCCGTGCCTCGTTGGAAAGCTCTTTGGCAGCCGCTCGCGTGGCCCCACAGCCCGTGGGGCTGCGGGCTTTGCGGCGGCCGTCAGCCTCGGCGACACCGGCGCCCACGTCGGGCCGCCGCGCCAGCCTGCAAAGAATTTTCCGGTAGGGCCGCGGCTCTGGCGACAGCTCCCACGCCCGAAGAGCCAGGAGGGAAAGCCATGCCTCGTTGGAAAGCTCTTTGGCAGCCGCTCACGTGGCCCCACAGCCCGTGGGGCTGCGGGCTTTGCGGCGGCCGTCAGCCTCAGTGCCACCGGCGCCCACGTTGCGCCGCCGCGCCAGCCTGCGAAGCATTCTCCGGTAGGGCCGCATCTCTGGCGACAGCTCCCACGCCCGAAGAGCCAGGAGGGAAAGCCGTGCCTCGTTGGAAAGCTCTTTGGCAGCCGCTCGCGTGGCCCCACAGCCCATGGGGCTGCGGGCTTTCCGGCGGCCGTCAGCCTCGATGCCACCGGCGCCCACGTGGGGCCGCTGCGCCAGCCTGCAAAGCATTTTCCGGTAGGGCCGCGGCTCTGGCGAAAGCTCCCACGCCCGAAGAGCCAGGAGGGAAAGCCGTGCCTCGTTGGAAAGCTCTTTGGCAGCCGCTCGCGTGGCCCCACAGCCCATGGGGCTGCGGGCTTTGCGGCGGCCGTCAGCCTCGACGCCACCGGCGCCCACGTCGGGCCGCCGCGCCAGGCTGCGAAGCATTTTCCGGTAGGGCCGCGGCTCTGGCGACAGCTCCCATGCCCGAAGAGCCAGGAGGGAAAGCCGTGCCTCGTTGGAAAGCTCTTTGGCAGCCGCTCGCGTGGCCCCACAGCCCATGGGGCTGCGGGCTTTGCGGCGGCCGTCAGCCTGGGCGACACCGGCGCCCACGTTGCGTCGCCGCGCCAGCCTGCGAAGCATTTTCCAGTAGGGCCGTGGCTCTGGCGACAGCTCCCACGCCCGAAGAGCCAGGAGGGAAAGCCGTGCCTCGTTGGAAAGCTCTTTGGCAGCCGCTCGCGTGGCCCCACAGCCAATGGGGCTGCGGGCTTTGCGGCGGCCGTCAGCCTCGGCGCCACCGGCGCCCACGTCGGGCCGCCACGCCAGCCTGCGAAGCATTTTCCGGTAGGGCCGCGGCTCTGGCGACAGCTCCCACGCCCGAAGAGCCAGGAGGGAAAGCCGTGCCTCGTTGGAAAGCTCTTTGGCAGCCGCTCGCGTGGCCCCACAGCCCGTGGGGCTGCGGGCTTTGCGGCGGCCGTCAGCCTCAGCGCCACCGGCTCCCACTTTGCGCCGCCGCGCCAGCCTGCGAACCATTTTCCGGTAGGGCCGCGGCTCTGGCGACAGCTCCCACGCCCGAAGAGCCAGGAGGGAAAGCCGTGCCTCGTTGGAAAGCTCTTTGGCAGCCGCTCGCATGGCCCCACAGCCCATGGGGCTGCGGGCTTTGCGGCGGCCGTCAGCCTCGATGCCACCGGCGCCCACGTGGGGCCGCTGCGCCAGCCTGCAAAGCATTTTCCGGTAGGGCCGCGGCTCTGGCGACAGCTCCCACGCCCGAAGAGCCAGGAGGGAAAGCCGTGCCTCGTTGGAAAGCTCTTTGGCAGCCGCTCGCGTGGCCCCACAGCCCATGGGGCTGCGGGCTTTGCGGCGGCCGTCAGCCTCAGTGCCACCGGCAACCACGTTGCGCCGCCGCGCCAGCCTGCGAAGCATTCTCCGGTAGGGCCGCGTCTCTGGCGACAGCTCCCACGCCCGAAGAGCCAGGAGGGAAAGCCGTGCCTCGTTGGAAAGCTCTTTGGCAGCCGCTCGCGTGGCCCCACAGCCCATGGGGCTGCGGGCTTTGCGGCGGCCGTCAGCCTCGATGACACCGGCGCCCACGTGGGGCCGCTGCGCCAGCCTGCAAAGCATTTTCCGGTAGGGCCGCGGCTCTGGCGACAGCTCCCACGCCCGAAGAGCCAGGAGGGAAAGCCGTGCCTCGTTGGAAAGCTCTTTGGCAGCCGCTCGCGTGGCCCCACAGCCCATGGGGCTGCGGGCTTTGCGGCGGCCGTCAGCCTGGGCGACACCGGCGCCCACGTTGCGTCGCCGCGCCAGCCTGCGAAGCATTTTCCAGTAGGGCCGTGGCTCTGGCGACAGCTCCCACGCCCGAAGAGCCAGGAGGGAAAGCCGTGCCTCGTTGGAAAGCTCTTTGGCAGCCGCTCGCGTGGCCCCACAGCCAATGGGGCTGCGGGCTTTGCGGCGGCCGTCAGCCTCGGCGCCACCGGCGCCCACGTCGGGCCGCCACGCCAGCCTGCGAAGCATTTTCCGGTAGGGCCGCGTCTCTGGCGACAGCTCCCACGCCCGAAGAGCCAGGAGGGAAAGCCGTGCCTCGTTGGAAAGCTCTTTGGCAGCCGCTCGCGTGGCCCCACAGCCCGTGGGGCTGCGGGCTTTGCGGCGGCCGTCAGCCTCGGCGACACCGGCGCCCACGTCGGGCCGCCGCGCAAGCCTGCAAAGAATTTTCCGGTAGGGCCGCGGCTCTGGCGACAGCTCCCACGGCCGAAGAGCCAGGAGGGAAAGCCGTGCCTCGTTGGAAAGCTCTTTGGCAGCCGCTCGCGTGGCCCCACAGCCCGTGGGGCTGCGGGCTTTGCGGCGGCCGTCAGCCTCGGCGACACCGGCGCCCACGTCGGGCCGCCGCGCCAGCCTGCAAAGAATTTTCCGGTAGGGCCGCGGCTCTGGCGACAGCTCCCACGCCCGAAGAGCCAGGAGGGAAAGCCATGCCTCGTTGGAAAGCTCTTTGGCAGCCGCTCACGTGGCCCCACAGCCCGTGGGGCTGCGGGCTTTGCGGCGGCCGTCAGCCTCAGTGCCACCGGCGCCCACGTTGCGCCGCCGCGCCAGCCTGCGAAGCATTCTCCGGTAGGGCCGCATCTCTGGCGACAGCTCCCACGCCCGAAGAGCCAGGAGGGAAAGCCGTGCCTCGTTGGAAAGCTCTTTGGCAGCCGCTCGCGTGGCCCCACAGCCCATGGGGCTGCGGGCTTTCCGGCGGCCGTCAGCCTCGATGCCACCGGCGCCCACGTGGGGCCGCTGCGCCAGCCTGCAAAGCATTTTCCGGTAGGGCCGCGGCTCTGGCGAAAGCTCCCACGCCCGAAGAGCCAGGAGGGAAAGCCGTGCCTCGTTGGAAAGCTCTTTGGCAGCCGCTCGCGTGGCCCCACAGCCCATGGGGCTGCGGGCTTTGCGGCGGCCGTCAGCCTCGACGCCACCGGCGCCCACGTCGGGCCGCCGCGCCAGGCTGCGAAGCATTTTCCGGTAGGGCCGCGGCTCTGGCGACAGCTCCCATGCCCGAAGAGCCAGGAGGGAAAGCCGTGCCTCGTTGGAAAGCTCTTTGGCAGCCGCTCGCGTGGCCCCACAGCGCATGGGGCTGCGGGCTTTGCGGCGGCCGTCAGCCTCAGCGCCACCGGCAACCACTTTGCGCCGCCGCGCCAGCCTGCGAAGCATTTTCCAGTAGGGCCGCGTCTCTGGCGACAGCTGCCACGCCCGAAGAGCCAGGAGGGAAAGCCGTGCCTCGTTGGAAAGCTCTTTGGCAGCCGCTCGCGTGGCCCCACAGCCCGTGGGGCTGCGGGCTTTGCGGCGACCGTCAGCCTCGGTGACACGGGCGCCCACGTGGGGCCGCCGCGCCAGCCTGCAAAGCATTTTCCGGTAGGGCCGCGTCTCTGGCGACAGCTCCCACGCCTGAAGAGCCAGGAGGGAAAGCCGTGCCTCGTTGGAAAGCTCTTTGGCAGCCGCTCGCGTGGCCCCACAGCCCATGGGGCTGCGGGCTTTGCGGCGGTCGTCAGCCTCGGCGACACCGGCGCCCAGGTGGGGCCGCCGCGCCAGCCTGCGAAGCATTTTCCGGTAGGGCCGCGGCTCTGGCGACAGCTCCCACGCCCGAAGAGCCAGGAGGGAAAGCCGTGCCTCGTTGGAAAGCTCTTTGGCAGCCGCTCGCGTGGCCCCACCGCCCATGGGACTGCGGGCTTTGCGGCGGCCGTCAGCCTCGGCGCCACCGGCGCCCACGTCGGGCCGCCGCGCCAGCCTGCAAAGAATTTTGTGGTAGGGCCGCGGCTCTGGCGACAGCTCCCACGCCCGAAGAGCCAGGAGGGAAAGCCGTGCCTCGTTGGAAAGCTCTTTGGCAGCCGCTCGCGTGGCCCCACAGCCCGTGGGGCTGCGGGCTTTGCGGCGGCCGTCAGCCTCAGCGCCACCGGCTCCCACTTTGCGCCGCCGCGCCAGCCTGCGAAGCATTTTCCGGTAGGGCCGCGTCTCTGGCAACAGCTCCCACGCCCGAAGAGCCAGGAGGGAAAGCCGTGCCTCGTTGGAAAGCTCTTTGGCAGCCGCTCGCGTGGCCCCACAGCCCGTGGTGCTGCGGGCTTTGCGGCGACCGTCAGCCTCGGTGACACCGGCGCCCACGTGGGGCCGCCGCGCCAGCCTGCAAAGAATTTTCCGGTAGGGCCGCATCTCTGGCGACAGCTCCCACGCCCGAAGAGCCAGGAGGGAAAGCCGTGCCTCGTTGGAAAGCTCTTTGGCAGCCGCTCGCATGGCCCCACAGCCCATGGGGCTGCGGGCTTTGCGGCGGCCGTCAGCCTCGATGCCACCGGCGCCCAGGTGGGGCCGCTGCGCCAGCCTGCAAAGCATTTTCCGGTAGGGCCGCGGCTCTGGCGACAGCTCCCACGCCCGAAGAGCCAGGAGGGAAAGCCGTGCCTCGTTGGAAAGCTCTTTGGCAGCCGCTTGCGTGGCCCCACAGCCCATGGGGCTGCGGGCTTTGCGGCGGCCGTCAGCCTCGACGCCACCGGCGCCCACGTCGGGCCGCCGCGCCAGGCTGCGAAGCATTTTCTGGTAGGGCCGCGGCTCTGGCGACAGCTCCCACGCCCGAAGAGCCAGGAGGGAAAGCCGTGCCTCATTGGAAAGCTCTTTGGCAGCCGCTCGCGTGGCCCCACAGCCCATGGGGCTGCGGGCTTTGCGGCGGTCGTCAGCCTGGGCGACACCGGCGCCCACGTGAGGCCGCCGCGCCAGCTGCGAAGCATTTTCCGGTAGGGCCGCGGCTCTGGCGACAGCTCCCACGCCCGAAGAGCCAGGAGGGAAAGCCGTGCCTCGTTGGAAAGCTCTTTGGCAGCCGCTCGCGTGGCCCCACCGCCCATGGGACTGCGGGCTTTGCGGCGGCCGTCAGCCTCGGCGCCACCGGCGCCCACGTCGGGCCGCCACGCCAGCCTGCGAAGCATTTTCCGGTAGGGCCGCATCTCTGGCGACAGCTCCCACGCCCGAAGAGCCAGGAGGGAAAGCCGTGCCTCGTTGGAAAGCTCTTTGGCAGCCGCTCGCGTGGCCCCACAGCCCATGGGGCTGCGGGCTTTGCGGCGGCCGTCAGCCTCGACGCCACCGGCGCCCACTTTGCGCCGCCGCGCCAGCCTGCGAAGCATTTTCCGGTAGGGCCGCGTCTCTGGCGACAGCTCCCACGCCCGAAGAGCCAGGAGGGAAAGCCGTGCCTCGTTGGAAAGCTCTTTGGCAGCCGCTCGCGTGGCCCCACAGCCCATGGGGCTGCGGGCTTTGCGGCGGCCGTCAGCCTCGACGCCACCGGCGCCCACGTCGGGCCGCCGCGCCAGGCTGCGAAGCATTTTCCGGTAGGGCCGCGTCTCTGGCGACAGCTCCCACGCCCGAAGAGCCAGGAGGGAAAGCCGTGCCTCGTTGGAAAGCTCTTTGGCAGCCGCTCGCGTGGCCCCACAGCCCATGGGGCTGCGGGCTTTGCGGCGGCCGTCAGCCTGGGCGACACCGGCGCCCACGTTGCGTCGCCGCGCCAGCCTGCGAAGCATTTTCCAGTAGGGCCGCGGCTCTGGCGACAGCTCCCACGCCCGAAGAGCCAGGAGGGAAAGCCATGCCTCGTTGGAAAGCTCTTTGGCAGCCGCTCACGTGGCCCCACAGCCAATGGGGCTGCGGGCTTTGCGGCGGCCGTCAGCCTCGGCGCCACCGGCGCCCACGTCGGGCCGCCACGCCAGCCTGCGAAGCATTTTCCGGTAGGGCCGCGGCTCTGGCGACAGCTCCCACGCCCGAAGAGCCAGGAGGGAAAGCCGTGCCTCGTTGGAAAGCTCTTTGGCAGCCGCTCGCGTGGCCCCACAGCCCGTGGGGCTGCGGGCTTTGCGGCGGCCGTCAGCCTCAGCGCCACCGGCTCCCACTTTGCGCCGCCGCGCCAGCCTGCGAAGCATTTTCCGGTAGGGCCGCGTCTCTGGCGACAGCTCCCACGCCCGAAGAGCCAGGAGGGAAAGCCGTGCCTCGTTGGAAAGCTCTTTGGCAGCCGCTCGCGTGGCCCCACAGCCCGTGGTGCTGCGGGCTTTGCGGCGACCGTCAGCCTCGGTGACACGGGCGCCCACGTGGGGCCGCCGCGCCAGCCTGCAAAGCATTTTCCGGTAGGGCCGCGGCTCTGGCGACAGCTCCCACGCCCGAAGAGCCAGGAGGGAAAGCCGTGCCTCGTTGGAAAGCTCTTTGGCAGCCGCTCGCGTGGCCCCACAGCCCATGGGGCTGCGGGCTTTGCGGCGGTCGTCAGCCTGGGCGACACCGGCGCCCACGTGGCGCCGCCGCGCCAGCCTGCGAAGCATTTTCCGGTAGGGCCGCGGCTCTAGCGACAGCTCCCACGCCCGAAGAGCCAGGAGGGAAAGCCGTGCCTCGTTGGAAAGCTCTTTGGCAGCCGCTCGCGTGGCCCCACAGCCCATGGGGCTGCGGGCTTTGCGGCGGCCGTCAGCCTCAGCGCCACCGGCTCCCACTTTGCGCCGCCGCGCCAGCCTACGAAGCATTTTCCGGTAGGGCCGTGTCTAATGCGACAGCTCCCACGCCCGAAGAGCCAGGAGGGAAAGCCGTGCCTCGTTGGAAAGCTCTTTGGCAGCCGCTCGCGTGACCCCACAGCCCGTGGGGCTGCGGGCTTTGCGGCGGCCGTCAGCCTCGGCGCCACCGGCGCCCAGGTCGGGCCGCTGCGCCAGCCTGCAAAGTATTTTCCGGTAGGGCCGCGGCTCTGGCGACAGCTCCCACGCCCGAAGAGCCAGGAGGGAAAGCCGTGCCTCGTTGGAAAGCTCTTTGGCAGCCGCTCGCGTGGCCCCACAGCCCGTGGGGCTGCGGGCTTTGCGGCGGCCGTCAGCCTCGGCGACACCGGCGCCCAGGTGGGGCCGCCGCGCCAGCCTGCAAAGAATTTTCCGGTAGGGCCGCGGCTCTGGCGACAGCTCCCACGCCCGAAGAGCCAGGAGGGAAAGCCGTGCCTCGTTGGAAAGCTCTTTGGCAGCCGCTCGAGTGGCCCCACAGCCCATGGGGCTGCGGGCTTTGCGGCGGCCGTCAGCCTCAGCGCCACCGGCTCCCACTTTGCGTCGCCGCGGCAGCCTGCGAAGCATTTTCTGGTAGGGCCGCGTCTCTGGCAACAGCTCCCACGCCCGAAGAGCCAGGAGGGAAAGCCGTGCCTCGTTGGAAAGCTCTTTGGCAGCTGCTCGCGTGGCCCCACAGCCCGTGGTGCTGCGGGCTTTGCGGCGACCGTCAGCCTCGGTGACACCGGCGCCCACGTGGGGCCGCCGCGCCAGCCTGCAAAGAATTTTCTGGTAGGGCCGCGGCTCTGGCGACAGCTCCCACGCCCGAAGAGCCAGGAGGGAAAGCCGTGCCTCGTTGGAAAGCTCTTTGGCAGCCGCTCGCGTGACCCCACAGCCCGTGGGGCTGCGGGCTTTGCGGCGGCCGTCAGCCTCGGCGCCACCGGCGCCCAGGTCGGGCCGCTGCGCCAGCCTGCAAAGTATTTTCCGGTAGGGCCGCGGCTCTGGCGACAGCTCCCACGCCCGAAGAGCCAGGAGGGAAAGCCGTGCCTCGTTGGAAAGCTCTTTGGCAGCCGCTCGCGTGGCCCCACAGCCCGTGGGGCTGCGGGCTTTGCGGCGGCCGTCAGCCTGGGCGACACCGGCGCCCACGTCGGGCCGCCGCGCCAGCCTGCAAAGAATTTTCCGGTAGGGCCGCGGCTCTGGCGACAGCTCCCACGCCCGAAGAGCCAGGAGGGAAAGCCGTGCCTCGTTGGAAAGCTCTTTGGCAGCCGCTCGCGTGACCCCACAGCCCGTGGGGCTGCGGGCTTTGCGGCGGCCGTCACCCTCGGCGCCACCGGCGCCCACGTGGGGCCGCTGCGCCAGCCTGCAAAGCATTTTCCGGTAGGGCCGCGTCTCTGGCGACAGCTCCCACGGCCGAAGGGCCAGGAGGGAAAGCCATGCCTCGTTGGAAAGCTCTTTGGCAGCCACTCACGTGGCCCCACAGCCCGTGGGGCTGCGGGCTTTGCGGCGGCCGTCAGCCTCAGTGCCACCGGCGCCCACGTTGCGCCGCCGCGCCAGCCTGCGAAGCATTCTCCGGTAGGGCCGCATCTCTGGCGACAGCTCCCACGCCCTAAGAGCTAGGAGGGAAAGACGTGCCTCGTTGGAAAGCTCTTTGGCAGCCGCTCGCGTGACCCCACAGCCCATGGGGCTGCGGGCTTTGCGGCGGCCGTCAGCCTCGATGCCACCGGCGCCCACGTGGGGCCGCTGCGCCAGCCTGCAAAGCATTTTCCGGTAGGGCCGCGTCTCTGGCGACAGCTCCCACGCCCGAAGAGCCAGGAGGGAAAGCCGTGCCTCGTTGGAAAGCTCTTTGGCAGCCGCTCGAGTGGCCCCACAGCCCATGGGGCTGCGGGCTTTGCGGCGGCCGTCAGCCTGGGCGACACCGGCGCCCACGTTGCGTCCCCGCGCCAGCCTGCGAAGCATTTTCCAGTAGGGCCGTGGCTCTGGCGACAGCTCCCACGCCCGAAGAGCCAGGAGGGAAAGCCGTGCCTCGTTGGAAAGCTCTTTGGCAGCCGCTCGCGTGGCCCCACAGCCAATGGGGCTGCGGGCTTTGCGGCGGCCGTCAGCCTCGGCGCCACCGGCGCCCACGTCGGGCCGCCGCGGCAGCCTGCGAAGCATTTTCCGGTAGGGCCGCGTCTCTGGCGAAAGCTCCCACGGCCGAAGAGCCAGGAGGGAAAGCCGTGCCTCGTTGGAAAGCTCTTTGGCAGCCGCTCGCGTGGCCCCACAGCCCGTGGGGCTGCGGGCTTTGCGGCGGCCGTCAGCCTCGGCGACACCGGCGCCCACGTCGGGCCGCCGCGCCAGCCTGCAAAGAATTTTCCGGTAGGGCCGCGGCTCTGGCGACAGCTCCCACGCCCGAAGAGCCAGGAGGGAAAGCCGTGCCTCGTTGGAAAGCTCTTTGGCAGCCGCTCGCGTGGCCCCACAGCCAATGGGGCTGCGGGCTTTGCGGCGGCCGTCAGCCTCAGCGCCACCGGCTCCCACTTTGCACCGCCGCGGCAGCCTGCGAAGCATTTTCCGGTAGGGCCGCGTCTCTGGCGACAGCTCCCACGCCCGAAGAGCCAGGAGGGAAAGCCGTGCCTCGTTGGAAAGCTCTTTGGCAGCTGCTCGCGTGGCCCCACAGCCCGTGGTGCTGCGGGCTTTGCGGCGACCGTCAGCCTCGGTGACACCGGCGCCCACGTGGGGCCGCCGCGCCAGCCTGCAAAGAATTTTCCGGTAGGGCCGCGGCTCTGGCGACAGCTCCCACGCCCGAAGAGCCAGGAGGGAAAGCCGTGCCTCGTTGGAAAGCTCTTTGGCAGCCGCTCGCGTGACCCCACAGCCCGTGGGGCTGCGGGCTTTGCGGCGGCCGTCAGCCTCGGCGCCACCGGCGCCCAGGTCGGGCCGCTGCGCCAGCCTGCAAAGTATTTTCCGGTAGGGCCGCGGCTCTGGCGACAGCTCCCACGCCCGAAGAGCCAGGAGGGAAAGCCGTGCCTCGTTGGAAAGCTCTTTGGCAGCCGCTCGCGTGGCCCCACAGCCCGTGGGGCTGCGGGCTTTGCGGCGGCCGTCAGCCTCGGCGACACCGGCGCCCACGTCGGGCCGCCGCGCCAGCCTGCAAAGAATTTTCCGGTAGGGCCGCGGCTCTGGCGACAGCTCCCACGCCCGAAGAGCCAGGAGGGAAAGCCGTGCCTCGTTGGAAAGCTCTTTGGCAGCCGCTCGAGTGGCCCCACAGCCCATGGGGCTGCGGGCTTTGCGGCGGCCGTCAGCCTCAGCGCCACCGGCTCCCACTTTGCGTCGCCGCGGCAGCCTGCGAAGCATTTTCTGTTAGGGCCGCGTCTCTGGCAACAGCTCCCACGCCCGAAGAGCCAGGAGGGAAAGCCGTGCCTCGTTGGAAAGCTCTTTGGCAGCTGCTCGCGTGGCCCCACAGCCCGTGGTGCTGCGGGCTTTGCGGCGACCGTCAGCCTCGGTGACACCGGCGCCCACGTGGGGCCGCCGCGCCAGCCTGCAAAGAATTTTCTGGTAGGGCCGCGGCTCTGGCGACAGCTCCCACGCCCGAAGAGCCAGGAGGGAAAGCCGTGCCTCGTTGGAAAGCTCTTTGGCAGCCGCTCGCGTGACCCCACAGCCCATGGGGCTGCGGGCTTTGCGGCGGCCGTCAGCCTCGGCGCCACCGGCGCCCAGGTCGGGCCGCTGCGCCAGCCTGCAAAGTATTTTCCGGTAGGGCCGCGGCTCTGGCGACAGCTCCCACGCCCGAAGAGCCAGGAGGGAAAGCCGTGCCTCGTTGGAAAGCTCTTTGGCAGCCGCTCGCGTGGCCCCACAGCCCGTGGGGCTGCGGGCTTTGCGGCGGCCGTCAGCCTGGGCGACACCGGCGCCCACGTCGGGCCGCCGCGCCAGCCTGCAAAGAATTTTCCGGTAGGGCCGCGGCTCTGGCGACAGCTCCCACGCCCGAAGAGCCAGGAGGGAAAGCCGTGCCTCGTTGGAAAGCTCTTTGGCAGCCGCTCGCGTGACCCCACAGCCCGTGGGGCTGCGGGCTTTGCGGCGGCCGTCACCCTCGGCGCCACCGGCGCCCACGTGGGGCCGCTGCGCCAGCCTGCAAAGCATTTTCCGGTAGGGCCGCGTCTCTGGCGACAGCTCCCACGGCCGAAGGGCCAGGAGGGAAAGCCATGCCTCGTTGGAAAGCTCTTTGGCAGCCACTCACGTGGCCCCACAGCCCGTGGGGCTGCGGGCTTTGCGGCGGCCGTCAGCCTCAGTGCCACCGGCGCCCACGTTGCGCCGCCGCGCCAGCCTGCGAAGCATTCTCCGGTAGGGCCGCATCTCTGGCGACAGCTCCCACGCCCTAAGAGCTAGGAGGGAAAGACGTGCCTCGTTGGAAAGCTCTTTGGCAGCCGCTCGCGTGACCCCACAGCCCATGGGGCTGCGGGCTTTGCGGCGGCCGTCAGCCTCGATGCCACCGGCGCCCACGTGCGGCCGCTGCGCCAGCCTGCAAAGCATTTTCCGGTAGGGCCGCGGCTCTGGCGACAGCTCCCACGCCCGAAGAGCCAGGAGGGAAAGCCGTGCCTCGTTGGAAAGCTCTTTGGCAGCCGCTCGCGTGGCCCCACAGCCCATGGGGCTGCGGGCTTTGCGGCGGCCGTCAGCCTGGGCGACACCGGCGCCCACGTTGCGTCGCCGCGCCAGCCTGCGAAGCATTTTCCAGTAGGGCCGTGGCTCTGGCGACAGCTCCCACGCCCGAAGAGCCAGGAGGGAAAGCCGTGCCTCGTTGGAAAGCTCTTTGGCAGCCGCTCGCGTGGCCCCACAGCCAATGGGGCTGCGGGCTTTGCGGCGGCCGTCAGCCTCGGCGCCACCGGCGCCCACGTCGGGCCGCCACGCCAGCCTGCGAAGCATTTTCCGGTAGGGCCGCGTCTCTGGCGAAAGCTCCCACGGCCGAAGAGCCAGGAGGGAAAGCCGTGCCTCGTTGGAAAGCTCTTTGGCAGCCGCTCGCGTGGCCCCACAGCCCGTGGGGCTGCGGGCTTTGCGGCGGCCGTCAGCCTCGGTGACACCGGCGCCCACGTCGGGCCGCCGCGCCAGCCTGCAAAGAATTTTCCGGTAGGGCCGCGGCTCTGGCGACAGCTCCCACGCCCGAAGAGCCAGGAGGGAAAGCCGTGCCTCGATGGAAAGCTCTTTGGCAGCCGCTCGCGTGGCCCCACAGCCCGTGGGGCTGCGGGCTTTGCGGCGGCCGTCAGCCTCAGCGCCACCGGCTCCCACTTTGCGCCGCCGCGGCAGCCTGCGAAGCATTTTCCGGTAGGGCCGCGTCTCTGGCAACAGCTCCCACGCCCGAAGAGCCAGGAGGGAAAGCCGTGCCTCGTTGGAAAGCTCTTTGGCAGCTGCTCGCGTGGCCCCACAGCCCGTGGTGCTGCGGGCTTTGCGGCGACCGTCAGCCTCGGTGACACCGGCGCCCACGTGGGGCCGCCGCGCCAGCCTGCAAAGAATTTTCCGGTAGGGCCGCGTCTCTGGCGACAGCTCCCACGCCCGAAGAGCCAGGAGGGAAAGCCGTGCCTCGTTGGAAAGCTCTTTGGCAGCCGCTCGCGTGACCCCACAGCCCGTGGGGCTGCGGGCTTTGCGGCGGCCGTCAGCCTCGGCGCCACCGGCGCCCAGGTCGGGCCGCTGCGCCAGCCTGCAAAGTATTTTCCGGTAGGGCCGCGGCTCTGGCGACAGCTCCCACGCCCGAAGAGCCAGGAGGGAAAGCCGTGCCTCGTTGGAAAGCTCTTTGGCAGCCGCTCGCGTGGCCCCACAGCCCGTGGGGCTGCGGGCTTTGCGGCGGCCGTCAGCCTCGGCGACACCGGCGCCCACGTCGGGCCGCCGCGCCAGCCTGCAAAGAATTTTCCGGTAGGGCCGCGGCTCTGGCGACAGCTCCCACGCCCGAAGAGCCAGGAGGGAAAGCCGTGCCTCGTTGGAAAGCTCTTTGGCAGCCGCTCGCGTGGCCCCACAGCCCATGGGGCTGCGGGCTTTGCGGCGGCCGTCAGCCTCGACGCCACCGGCGCCCACGTCGGGCCGCCGCGCCAGGCTGCGAAGCATTTTCCGGTAGGGCCGCGGCTCTGGCGACAGCTCCCATGCCCGAAGAGCCAGGAGGGAAAGCCGTGCCTCGTTGGAAAGCTCTTTGGCAGCCGCTCGCGTGGCCCCACAGCCCATGGGGCTGCGGGCTTTGCGGCGGCCGTCAGCCTGGGCGACACCGGCGCCCACGTTGCGTCGCCGCGCCAGCCTGCGAAGCATTTTCCAGTAGGGCCGTGGCTCTGGCGACAGCTCCCACGCCCGAAGAGCCAGGAGGGAAAGCCGTGCCTCGTTGGAAAGCTCTTTGGCAGCCGCTCGCGTGGCCCCACAGCCAATGGGGCTGCGGGCTTTGCGGCGGCCGTCAGCCTCGGCAACACCGGCGCCCACGTCGGGCCGCCACGCCAGCCTGCGAAGCATTTTCCGGTAGGGCCGCGGCTCTGGCGACAGCTCCCACGCCCGAAGAGCCAGGAGGGAAAGCCGTGCCTCGTTGGAAAGCTCTTTGGCAGCCGCTCGCGTGGCCCCACAGCCCGTGGGGCTGCGGGCTTTGCGGCGGCCGTCAGCCTCGGCGACACCGGCGCCCGCGTCGGGCCGCCGCGCCAGCCTGCAAAGAATTTTGTGGTAGGGCCGCGGCTCTGGCGACAGCTCCCACGCCCGAAGAGCCAGGAGGGAAAGCCGTGCCTCGTTGGAAAGCTCTTTGGCAGCCGCTCGCGTGGCCCCACAGCCCGTGGGGCTGCGGGCTTTGCGGCGGCCGTCAGCCTCAGCGCCACCGGCTCCCACTTTGCGCCGCCGCGCCAGCCTGCGAAGCATTTTCCGGTAGGGCCGCGTCTCTGGCAACAGCTCCCACGCCCGAAGAGCCAGGAGGGAAAGCCGTGCCTCGTTGGAAAGCTCTTTGGCAGCCGCTCGCGTGGCCCCACAGCCCGTGGTGCTGCGGGCTTTGCGGCGACCGTCAGCCTCGGTGACACCGGCGCCCACGTGGGGCCGCCGCGCCAGCCTGCAAAGAATTTTCCGGTAGGGCCGCGTCTCTGGCGACAGCTCCCACGCCCGAAGAGCCAGGAGGGAAAGCCGTGCCTCGTTGGAAAGCTCTTTGGCAGCCGCTCGCGTGACCCCACAGCCCGTGGGGCTGCGGGCTTTGCGGCGGCCGTCAGCCTCGGCGCCACCGGCGCCCAGGTGGGGCCGCTGCGCCAGCCTGCAAAGCATTTTCCGGTAGGGCCGCGGCTCTGGCGACAGCTCCCACGCCCGAAGAGCCAGGAGGGAAAGCCGTGCCTCGTTGGAAAGCTCTTTGGCAGCCGCACGCGTGGCCCCACAGCCCGTGGGGCTGCGGGCTTTGCGGCGGCCATCAGCCTCAGTGCCACCGGCGCCCACGTTGCGCCGCCGCGCCAGCCTGCGAAGCATTCTCCGGTAGGGCCGCATCTCTGGCGACAGCTCCCACGCCCGAAGAGCCAGGAGGGAAAGCCGTGCCTCGTTGGAAAGCTCTTTGGCAGCCGCTCGCATGGCCCCACAGCCCATGGGGCTGCGGGCTTTGCGGCGGCCGTCAGCCTCGATGCCACCGGCGCCCACGTGGGGCCGCTGCGCCAGCCTGCAAAGCATTTTCCGGTAGGGCCGCGGCTCTGGCGACAGCTCCCACGCCCGAAGAGCCAGGAGGGAAAGCCGTGCCTCGTTGGAAAGCTCTTTGGCAGCCGCTCGCGTGGCCCCACAGCCCATGGGGCTGCGGGCTTTGCGGCGGCCGTCAGCCTCGACGCCACCGGCGCCCACGTCGGGCCGCCGCGCCAGGCTGCGAAGCATTTTCCGGTAGGGCCGCGTCTCTGGCGACAGCTCCCACGCCCGAAGAGCCAGGAGGGAAAGCCGTGCCTCGTTGGAAAGCTCTTTGGCAGCCGCTCGCGTGGCCCCACAGCCCATGGGGCTGCGGGCTTTGCGGCGGTCGTCAGCCTGGGCGACACCGGCGCCCACGTGACGCCGCCGCGCCAGCCTGCGAAGCATTTTCCGGTAGGGCCGCGGCTCTGGCGACAGCTCCCACGGCCGAAGAGCCAGGAGGGAAAGCCATGCCTCGTTGGAAAGCTCTTTGGCAGCCACTCACGTGGCCCCACAGGCCGTGGGGCTGCGGGCTTTGCGGCGGCCGTCAGCCTCAGTGCCACCGGCGCCCACGTTGCGCCGCCGCGCCAGCCTGCAAAGAATTTTCCGGTAGGGCCGCGGCTCTGGCGACAGCTCCCACGCCCGAAGAGCCAGGAGGGAAAGCCGTGCCTCGTTGGAAAGCTCTTTGGCAGCCGCTCGCGTGACCCCACAGCCCGTGGGGCTGCGGGCTTTGCGGTGGCCGTCACCCTCGGCGCCACCGGCGCCCACGTGGGGCCGCTGCGCCAGCCTGCAAAGCATTTTCCGGTAGGGCCGCGTCTCTGGCGACAGCTCCCACGGCCGAAGGGCCAGGAGGGAAAGCCATGCCTCGTTGGAAAGCTCTTTGGCAGCCACTCACGTGGCCCCACAGCCCGTGGGGCTGCGGGCTTTGCGGCGGCCGTCAGCCTCAGTGCCACCGGCGCCCACGTTGCGCCGCCGCGCCAGCCTGCGAAGCATTCTCCGGTAGGGCCGCATCTCTGGCGACAGCTCCCACGCCCTAAGAGCTAGGAGGGAAAGACGTGCCTCGTTGGAAAGCTCTTTGGCAGCCGCTCGCGTGACCCCACAGCCCATGGGGCTGCGGGCTTTGCGGCGGCCGTCAGCCTCGATGCCACCGGCGCCCACGTGGGGCCGCTGCGCCAGCCTGCAAAGCATTTTCCGGTAGGGCCGCGGCTCTGGCGACAGCTCCCACGCCCGAAGAGCCAGGAGGGAAAGCCGTGCCTCGTTGGAAAGCTCTTTGGCAGCCGCTCGCGTGGCCCCACAGCCCATGGGGCTGCGGGCTTTGCGGCGGCCGTCAGCCTGGGCGACACCGGCGCCCACGTTGCGTCGCCGCGCCAGCCTGCGAAGCATTTTCCAGTAGGGCCGTGGCTCTGGCGACAGCTCCCACGCCCGAAGAGCCAGGAGGGAAAGCCGTGCCTCGTTGGAAAGCTCTTTGGCAGCCGCTCGCGTGGCCCCACAGCCAATGGGGCTGCGGGCTTTGCGGCGGCCGTCAGCCTCGGCGCCACCGGCGCCCACGTTGCGCCGCCACGCCAGCCTGCGAAGCATTTTCCGGTAGGGCCGCGTCTCTGGCGAAAGCTCCCACGGCCGAAGAGCCAGGAGGGAAAGCCGTGCCTCGTTGGAAAGCTCTTTGGCAGCCGCTCGCGTGGCCCCACAGCCCGTGGGGCTGCGGGCTTTGCGGCGGCCGTCAGCCTCGGCGACACCGGCGCCCACGTGGGGCCGCCGCGCCAGCCTGCAAAGAATTTTCCGGTAGGGCCGCGGCTCTGGCGACAGCTCCCACGCCCGAAGAGCCAGGAGGGAAAGCCGTGCCTCGTTGGAAAGCTCTTTGGCAGCCGCTCGCGTGGCCCCACAGCCCGTGGGGCTGCGGGCTTTGCGGCGGCCGTCAGCCTCAGCGCCACCGGCTCCCACTTTGCGCCGCCGCGGCAGCCTGCGAAGCATTTTCCGGTAGGGCCGCGTCTCTGGCAACAGCTCCCACGCCCGAAGAGCCAGGAGGGAAAGCCGTGCCTCATTGGAAAGCTCTTTGGCAGCTGCTCGCGTGGCCCCACAGCCCGTGGTGCTGCGGGCTTTGCGGCGACCGTCAGCCTCGGTGACACCGGCGCCCACGTGGGGCCGCCGCGCCAGCCTGCAAAGAATTTTCAGGTAGGGCCGCGTCTCTGGCGACAGCTCCCACGCCCGAAGAGCCAGGAGGGAAAGCCGTGCCTCGTTGGAAAGCTCTTTGGCAGCCGCTCGCGTGACCCCACAGCCCGTGGGGCTGCGGGCTTTGCGGCGGCCGTCAGCCTCGGCGCCACCGGCGCCCAGGTCGGGCCGCTGCGCCAGCCTGCAAAGTATTTTCCGGTAGGGCCGCGGCTCTGGCGACAGCTCCCACGCCCGAAGAGCCAGGAGGGAAAGCCGTGCCTCGTTGGAAAGCTCTTTGGCAGCCGCTCGCGTGGCCCCACAGCCCGTGGGGCTGCGGGCTTTGCGGCGGCCGTCAGCCTGGGAGACACCGGCACCCACATCAGGCTGCCGCGCCAGCCTGCGAAGAATTTTCCGGTAGGGCCGCGGCTCTGGCGACAGCTCCCACACCTGAAGAGCCAGGCGGGAAAGCCATGCCTCGTTGGAAAGCTCTTTGGCAGCCGCTCGCGTGGCCCCACTGCCCGTGGGGCTGCGGGCTTTGCGGCGGCCGTCAGCCTCAGTGCCACCGGCGCCCACGTTGCGATGCCGCGCCAGCCTGCGAAGCATTTTCCGGTAGGGCCGCGTCTCTGGCGACAGCTCCCACGCCCGAAGAGCCAGGAGGGAAAGCCGTGCCTCGTTGGAAAGCTCTTTGGCAGCCGCTCGTGTGGCCCCACAGCCCGTGGGGCTGCGGGCTTTGCGGCGGCCGTCAGCCTGGGCGCCACCTAAGCCAACGTCGGGCCGCCGCGCCAGCCTGCGAAGCATTTTCCGGTAGGGCCGCGTCTCTGGCGACAGCTCCCACGCCCGAAGAGCCAGGAGGGAAAGCCGTGCCTCGTTGGAAAGCTCTTTGGCAGCCGCTCGCGTGGCCCCACAGCCCATGGGGCTGCGGGCTTTGCGGCGGCCGTCAGCCTCGGCGACACCGGCGCCCACGTCGGGCCGCCGCGCCAGCCTGCAAAGAATTTTCCGGTAGGGCCGCGGCTCTGGCGACAGCTCCCACGCCCGAAGAGCCAGGAGGGAAAGCCGTGCCTCGTTGGAAAGCTCTTTGGCAGCCGCTCGCGTGGCCCCACAGCCCATGGGGCTGCGGGCTTTGCGGCGGCCGTCAGCCTCGACGCCACCGGCGCCCACGTCGGGCCGCCGCGCCAGGCTGCGAAGCATTTTCCGGTAGGGCCGCGGCTCTGGCGACAGCTCCCATGCCCGAAGAGCCAGGAGGGAAAGCCGTGCCTCGTTGGAAAGCTCTTTGGCAGCCGCTCGCGTGGCCCCACAGCCCATGGGGCTGCGGGCTTTGCGGCGGCCGTCAGCCTGGGCGACACCGGCGCCCACGTTGCGTCGCCGCGCCAGCCTGCGAAGCATTTTCCAGTAGGGCCGTGGCTCTGGCGACAGCTCCCACGCCCGAAGAGCCAGGAGGGAAAGCCGTGCCTCGTTGGAAAGCTCTTTGGCAGCCGCTCGTGTGGCCCCACAGCCAATGGGGCTGCGGGCTTTGCGGCGGCCGTCAGCCTCGGCGCCACCGGCGCCCACGTCGGGCCGCCACGCCAGCCTGCGAAGCATTTTCCGGTAGGGCCGCGGCTCTGGCGACAGCTCCCACGCCCGAAGAGCCAGGAGGGAAAGCCGTGCCTCGTTGGAAAGCTCTTTGGCAGCCGCTCGCGTGGCCCCACAGCCCGTGGGGCTGCGGGCTTTGCGGCGGCCGTCAGCCTCGGCGACACCGGCGCCCGCGTCGGGCCGCCGCGCCAGCCTGCAAAGAATTTTGTGGTAGGGCCGCGGCTCTGGCGACAGCTCCCACGCCCGAAGAGCCAGGAGGGAAAGCCGTGCCTCGTTGGAAAGCTCTTTGGCAGCCGCTCGCGTGGCCCCACAGCCCGTGGGGCTGCGGGCTTTGCGGCGGCCGTCAGCCTCAGCGCCACCGGCTCCCACTTTGCGCCGCCGCGCCAGCCTGCGAAGCATTTTCCGGTAGGGCCGCGTCTCTGGCAACAGCTCCCACGCCCGAAGAGCCAGGAGGGAAAGCCGTGCCTCGTTGGAAAGCTCTTTGGCAGCCGCTCGCGTGGCCCCACAGCCCGTGGTGCTGCGGGCTTTGCGGCGACCGTGAGCCTCGGTGACACCGGCGCCCACGTGGGGCCGCCGCGCCAGCCTGCAAAGAATTTTCCGGTAGGGCCGCGGCTCTGGCCACAGCTCCCACGCCCGAAGAGCCAGGAGGGAAAGCCGTGCCTCGCTGGAAAGCTCTTTGGCAGCCGCTTGCGTGGCCCCACAGCCCATGGGGCTGCGGGCTTTGCGGCGGCCGTCAGCCTCGACGCCACCGGCGCCCACGTCGGGCCGCCGCGCCAGGCTGCGAAGCATTTTCCGGTAGGGCCGCGTCTGTGGCGACAGCTCCCACGCCCGAAGAGCCAGGAGGGAAAGCCGTGCCTCGTTGGAAAGCTCTTTGGCAGCCGCTCGCGTGGCCCCACAGCCCATGGGGCTGCGGGCTTTGCGGCGGCCGTCAGCGTGGGCGACACCGGCGCCCAGGTGGGGCCGCCGCGCCAGCCTGCGAAGCATTTTCCGGTAGGGCCCCGGCTCTGGCGACAGCTCCCACGCCCGAAGAGCCAGGAGGGAAAGCCGTGCCTCGTTGGAAAGCTCTTTGGCAGCCGCTCGCGTGGCCCCACAGCCCGTGGGGCTGCGGGCTTTGCGGCGGCCGTCAGCCTCAGCGGCACCGGCTCCCACTTTGCGCCGCCGCGCCAGCCTGCGAAGCATTCTCCGGTAGGGCCGCATCTCTGGCGACAGCTCCCACGCCCGAAGAGCCAGGAGGGAAAGCCGTGCCTCGTTGGAAAGCTCTTTGGCAGCCGCTCGCGTGGCCCCACAGCCCATGGGGCTGCGGGCTTTGCGGCGGCCGTCAGCCTCGACGCCACCGGCGCCCACTTTGCGCCGCCGCGCCAGCCTGCGAAGCATTTTCCGGTAGGGCCGCGTCTCTGGCGACAGCTCCCACGCCCGAAGAGCCAGGAGGGAAAGCCGTGCCTCGTTGGAAAGCTCTTTGGCAGCAGCTCGCGTGGCCCCACAGCCCATGGGGCTGCGGGCTTTGCAGCGGCCGTCAGCCTCGACGCCACCGGCGCCCACGTCGGGCCGCCGCGCCAGGCTGCGAAGCATTTTCCGGTAGGGCCGCGTCTCTGGCGACAGCTCCCACGCCCGAAGAGCCAGGAGGGAAAGCCGTGCCTCGTTGGAAAGCTCTTTGGCAGCCGCTCGCGTGGCCCCACAGCCCATGGGGCTGCGGGCTTTGCGGCGGCCGTCAGCCTCGGCGCCACCGGCGCCCACGTCGGGCCGCCACGCCAGCCTGCGAAGCATTTTCCAGTAGGGCCGCGTCTCTGGCGACAGCTCCCACGCCCGAAGAGCCAGGAGGGAAAGCCGTGCCTCGTTGGAAAGCTCTTTGGCAGCCGCTCGCGTGGCCCCACAGCCCATGGGGCTGCGGGCTTTGCGGCGGCCGTCAGCCTGGGCGACACCGGCGCCCACGTTGCGTCGCCGCGCCAGCCTGCGAAGCATTTTCCAGTAGGGCCGCGGCTCTGGCGACAGCTCCCACGCCCGAAGAGCCAGGAGGGAAAGCCGTGCCTCGTTGGAAAGCTCTTTGGCAGCCGCTCGCGTGGCCCCACAGCCCATGGGGCTGCGGGCTTTGCGGCGGCCGTCAGCCTGGGCGACACCGGCGCCCACGTTGCGTCGCCGCGCCAGCCTGCGAAGCATTTTCCAGTAGGGCCGCGGCTCTGGCGACAGCTCCCACGCCCGAAGAGCCAGGAGGGAAAGCCATGCCTCGTTGGAAAGCTCTTTGGCAGCCGCTCACGTGGCCCCACAGCCAATGGGGCTGCGGGCTTTGCGGCGGCCGTCAGCCTCGGCGCCACCGGCGCCCACGTCGGGCCGCCACGCCAGCCTGCGAAGCATTTTCCGGTAGGGCCGCGTCTCTGGCGACAGCTCCCACGCCCGAAGAGCCAGGAGGGAAAGCCGTGCCTCGTTGGAAAGCTCTTTGGCAGCCACTCGCGTGGCCCCACAGCCCGTGGGGCTGCGGGCTTTGCGGCGGCCGTCAGCCTCGGCGACACCGGCGCCCACGTCGGGCCGCCGCGCCAGCCTGCAAAGAATTTTCCGGTAGGGCCGCGGCTCTGGCGACAGCTCCCACGCCCGAAGAGCCAGGAGGGAAAGCCGTGCCTCGTTGGAAAGCTCTTTGGCAGCCGCTCGCGTGGCCCCACAGCCCGTGGGGCTGCGGGCTTTGCGGCGGCCGTCAGCCTCAGCGCCACCGGCTCCCACTTTGCGCCGCCGCGCCAGCCTGCGAAGCATTTTCCAGTAGGGCCGCGTCTCTGGCGACAGCTCCCACGCCCGAAGAGCCAGGAGGGAAAGCCGTGCCTCGTTGGAAAGCTCTTTGGCAGCCGCTCGCGTGGCCCCACAGCCCGTGGTGCTGCGGGCTTTGCGGCGACCGTCAGCCTCGGTGACACGGGCGCCCACGTGGGGCCGCCGCGCCAGCCTGCAAAGCATTTTCCTGTAGGGCCGCGGCTCTGGCGACAGCTCCCACGCCCGAAGAGCCAGGAGGGAAAGCCGTGCCTCGTTGGAAAGCTCTTTGGCAGCCGCTCGCGTGGCCCCACAGCCCATGGGGCTGCGGGCTTTGCGGCGGTCGTCAGCCTGGGCGACACCGGCGCCCACGTGGCGCCGCCGCGCCAGCCTGCGAAGCATTTTCCGGTAGGGCCGCGGCTCTGGCGACAGCTCCCACGCCCGAAGAGCCAGGAGGGAAAGCCGTGCCTCGTTGGAAAGCTCTTTGGCAGCCGCTCGCGTGGCCCCACAGCCCATGCGGCTGCGGGCTTTGCGGCGGCCGTCAGCCTCGGCGACACCGGCGCCCACGTTGCGTCGCTGCGCCAGCCTGCGAAGCATTTTCCAGTAGGGCCGCGGCTCTGGCGACAGCTCCCACGCCCGAAGAGCCAGGAGGGAAAGCCGTGCCTCGTTGGAAAGCTCTTTGGCAGCCGCTCGCGTGGCCCCACAGCCCATGGGGCTGCGGGCTTTGCGGCGGCCGTCAGCCTCAGCGCCACCGGCTCCCACTTTGCGCCGCCGCGCCAGCCTACGAAGCATTTTCCGGTAGGGCCGTGTCTAATGCGACAGCTCCCACGCCCGAAGAGCCAGGAGGGAAAGCCGTGCCTCGTTGGAAAGCTCTTTGGCAGCCGCTCGCGTGGCCCCACAGCCCGTGGGTTGCGGGCTTTGCGGCGACCGTCAGCCTCGGTGACACCGGCGCCCAGGTGGGGCCGCCGCGCCAGCCTGCGAAGCATTTTCCGGTAGGGCCGCTTCTCTGGCGACAGCTCCCACGCCCGAAGAGCCAGGAGGGAAAGCCGTGCCTCGTTGGAAAGCTCTTTGGCAGCCGCTCGCGTGGCCCCACAGCCCATGGGGCTGCGGGCTTTGCGGCGGCCGTCAGCCTCAGTGCCACCGGCGCCCAGGTGGGGCCGCCACGCCAGCCTGCGAAGCATTTTCCGGTAGGGCCGCGTCTCTGGCGACAGCTCCCACGCCCGAAGAGCCAGGAGGGAAAGCCGTGCCTCGTTGGAAAGCTCTTTGGCAGCCGCTCGCGTGGCCCCACAGCCCGTGGGGCTGCGGGCTTTGCGGCGGCCGTCAGCCTCAGCGCCACCGGCTCCCTCTTTGCGCCGCCGCGCCAGCCTGCGAAGCATTTTCCGGTAGGGCCGCGTCTCTGGCGACAGCTCCCACGCCCAAAGAGCCAGGAGGGAAAGCCGTGCCTTGTTGGAAAGCTCTTTGGCAGCCGCTCGCGTGGCCCCACAGCCCATGGGGCTGCGGGCTTTGCGGCGGCCGTCAGCCTCGGCGCCACCGGCGCCCACGTGGGGCCGCTGCGCCAGCCTGCGAAGCATTTTCCGGTAGGGCCGCGTCTCTGGCGACAGCTCCCACGCCCGAAGAGCCAGGAGGGAAAGCCGTGCCTCGTTGGAAAGCTCTTTGGCAGCCGCTCGCGTGGCCCCACAACCCGTGGTGCTGCGGGCTTTGCGGCGACCGTGAGCCTCGGTGACACCGGCGCCCACGTGGGGCCGCCGCGCCAGCCTGCGAAGCATTTTCCGGTAGGGCCGCATCTCTGGCGACAGCTCCCACGCCCGAAGAGCCAGGAGGGAAAGCCGTGCCTCGTTGGAAAGCTCTTTGGCAGCCACTCGCGTGGCCCCACAGCCCGTGGGGCTGCGGGCTTTGCGGCGGCCGTCAGCCTCAGCGCCACCGGCTCCCTCTTTGCGCCGCCGCGCCAGCCTGCGAAGCATTTTCCGGTAGGGCCGCATCTCTGGCGACAGCTCCCACGCCCGAAGAGCCAGGAGGGAAAGCCGTGCCTCGTTGGAAAGCTCTTTGGCAGCCACTCGCGTGGCCCCACAGCCCGTGGGGCTGCGGGCTTTGCGGCGGCCGTCAGCCTCGGCGACACCGGCGCCCACGTCGGGCCGCCGCGCCAGCCTGCAAAGAATTTTCCGGTAGGGCCGCGGCTCTGGCGACAGCTCCCACGCCCGAAGAGCCAGGAGGGAAAGCCGTGCCTCGTTGGAAAGCTCTTTGGCAGCCGCTCGCGTGGCCCCACAGCCCGTGGTGCTGCGGGCTTTGCGGCGGCCGTCAGCCTCAGCGCCACCGGCTCCCACTTTGCGCCGCCGCGCCAGCCTGCGAAGCATTTTCCAGTAGGGCCGCGTCTCTGGCGACAGCTCCCACGCCCGAAGAGCCAGGAGGGAAAGCCGTGCCTCGTTGGAAAGCTCTTTGGCAGCCGCTCGCGTGGCCCCACAGCCCGTGGTGCTGCGGGCTTTGCGGCGACCGTCAGCCTCGGTGACACGGGCGCCCACGTGGGGCCGCCGCGCCAGCCTGCAAAGCATTTTCCTGTAGGGCCGCGGCTCTGGCGACAGCTCCCACGCCCGAAGAGCCAGGAGGGAAAGCCGTGCCTCGTTGGAAAGCTCTTTGGCAGCCGCTCGCGTGGCCCCACAGCCCATGGGGCTGCGGGCTTTGCGGCGGTCGTCAGCCTGGGCGACACCGGCGCCCACGTGGCGCCGCCGCGCCAGCCTGCGAAGCATTTTCCGGTAGGGCCGCGGCTCTGGCGACAGCTCCCACGCCCGAAGAGCCAGGAGGGAAAGCCGTGCCTCGTTGGAAAGCTCTTTGGCAGCCGCTCGCGTGGCCCCACAGCCCATGGGGCTGCGGGCTTTGCGGCGGCCGTCAGCCTCGGCGACACCGGCGCCCACGTTGCGTCGCTGCGCCAGCCTGCGAAGCATTTTCCAGTAGGGCCGCGGCTCTGGCGACAGCTCCCACGCCCGAAGAGCCAGGAGGGAAAGCCGTGCCTCGTTGGAAAGCTCTTTGGCAGCCGCTCGCGTGGCCCCACAGCCCATGGGGCTGCGGGCTTTGCGGCGGCCGTCAGCCTCAGCGCCACCGGCTCCCACTTTGCGCCGCCGCGCCAGCCTACGAAGCATTTTCCGGTAGGGCCGTGTCTAATGCGACAGCTCCCACGCCCGAAGAGCCAGGAGGGAAAGCCGTGCCTCGTTGGAAAGCTCTTTGGCAGCCGCTCGCGTGGCCCCACAGCCCGTGGGTTGCGGGCTTTGCGGCGACCGTCAGCCTCGGTGACACCGGCGCCCAGGTGGGGCCGCCGCGCCAGCCTGCGAAGCATTTTCCGGTAGGGCCGCTTCTCTGGCGACAGCTCCCACGCCCGAAGAGCCAGGAGGGAAAGCCGTGCCTCGTTGGAAAGCTCTTTGGCAGCCGCTCGCGTGGCCCCACAGCCCATGGGGCTGCGGGCTTTGCGGCGGCCGTCAGCCTCAGTGCCACCGGCGCCCAAGTCGGGCCGCCACGCCAGCCTGCGAAGCATTTTCCGGTAGGGCCGCGTCTCTGGCGACAGCTCCCACGCCCGAAGAGCCAGGAGGGAAAGCCGTGCCTCGTTGGAAAGCTCTTTGGCAGCCGCTCGCGTGGCCCCACAGCCCGTGGGGCTGCGGGCTTTGCGGCGGCCGTCAGCCTCAGCGCCACCGGCTCCCTCTTTGCGCCGCCGCGCCAGCCTGCGAAGCATTTTCCGGTAGGGCCGCGTCTCTGGCGACAGCTCCCACGCCCAAAGAGCCAGGAGGGAAAGCCGTGCCTTGTTGGAAAGCTCTTTGGCAGCCGCTCGCGTGGCCCCACAGCCCATGGGGCTGCGGGCTTTGCGGCGGCCGTCAGCCTCGGCGCCACCGGCGCCCACGTGGGGCCGCTGCGCCAGCCTGCGAAGCATTTTCCGGTAGGGCCGCGTCTCTGGCGACAGCTCCCACGCCCGAAGAGCCAGGAGGGAAAGCCGTGCCTCGTTGGAAAGCTCTTTGGCAGCCGCTCGCGTGGCCCCACAACCCGTGGTGCTGCGGGCTTTGCGGCGACCGTGAGCCTCGGTGACACCGGCGCCCACGTGGGGCCGCCGCGCCAGCCTGCGAAGCATTTTCCGGTAGGGCCGCATCTCTGGCGACAGCTCCCACGCCCGAAGAGCCAGGAGGGAAAGCCGTGCCTCGTTGGAAAGCTCTTTGGCAGCCACTCGCGTGGCCCCACAGCCCGTGGGGCTGCGGGCTTTGCGGCGGCCGTCAGCCTCAGCGCCACCGGCTCCCTCTTTGCGCCGCCGCGCCAGCCTGCGAAGCATTTTCCGGTAGGGCCGCATCTCTGGCGACAGCTCCCACGCCCGAAGAGCCAGGAGGGAAAGCCGTGCCTCGTTGGAAAGCTCTTTGGCAGCCACTCGCGTGGCCCCACAGCCCGTGGGGCTGCGGGCTTTGCGGCGGCCGTCAGCCTCGGCGACACCGGCGCCCACGTCGGGCCGCCGCGCCAGCCTGCAAAGAATTTTCCGGTAGGGCCGCGGCTCTGGCGACAGCTCCCACGCCCGAAGAGCCAGGAGGGAAAGCCGTGCCTCGTTGGAAAGCTCTTTGGCAGCCGCTCGCGTGGCCCCACAGCCCGTGGGGCTGCGGGCTTTGCGGCGGCCGTCAGCCTCAGCGCCACCGGCTCCCACTTTGCGCCGCCGCGCCAGCCTGCGAAGCATTTTCCAGTAGGGCCGCGTCTCTGGCGACAGCTCCCACGCCCGAAGAGCCAGGAGGGAAAGCCGTGCCTCGTTGGAAAGCTCTTTGGCAGCCGCTCGCGTGGCCCCACAGCCCGTGGTGCTGCGGGCTTTGCGGCGACCGTCAGCCTCGGTGACACGGGCGCCCACGTGGGGCCGCCGCGCCAGCCTGCAAAGCATTTTCCGGTAGGGCCGCGGCTCTGGCGACAGCTCCCACGCCCGAAGAGCCAGGAGGGAAAGCCGTGCCTCGTTGGAAAGCTCTTTGGCAGCCGCTCGCGTGGCCCCACAGCCCATGGGGCTGCGGGCTTTGCGGCGGTCGTCAGCCTGGGCGACACCGGCGCCCACGTGGCGCCGCCGCGCCAGCCTGCGAAGCATTTTCCGGTAGGGCCGCGGCTCTGGCGACAGCTCCCACGCCCGAAGAGCCAGGAGGGAAAGCCGTGCCTCGTTGGAAAGCTCTTTGGCAGCCGCTCGCGTGGCCCCACAGCCCATGGGGCTGCGGGCTTTGCGGCGGCCGTCAGCCTCGGCGACACCGGCACCCACGTTGCGTCGCTGCGCCAGCCTGCGAAGCATTTTCCAGTAGGGCCGCGGCTCTGGCGACAGCTCCCACGCCCGAAGAGCCAGGAGGGAAAGCCGTGCCTCGTTGGAAAGCTCTTTGGCAGCCGCTCGCGTGGCCCCACAGCCCATGGGGCTGCGGGCTTTGCGGCGGCCGTCAGCCTCAGCGACACCGGCTCCCACTTTGCGCCGCCGCGCCAGCCTACGAAGCATTCTCCGGTAGGGCCGTGTCTAATGCGACAGCTCCCACGCCCGAAGAGCCAGGAGGGAAAGCCGTGCCTCGTTGGAAAGCTCTTTGGCAGCCGCTCGCGTGGCCCCACAGCCCGTGGGTTGCGGGCTTTGCGGCGACCGTCAGCCTCGGTGACACCGGCGCCCACGTGGGGCCGCCGCGCCAGCCTGCGAAGCATTTTCCGGTAGGGCCGCTTCTCTGGCGACAGCTCCCACGCCCGAAGAGCCAGGAGGGAAAGCCGTGCCTCGTTGGAAAGCTCTTTGGCAGCCGCTCGCGTGGCCCCACAGCCCATGGGGCTGCGGGCTTTGCGGCGGCCGTCAGCCTCAGTGCCACCGGCGCCCAAGTCGGGCCGCCACGCCAGCCTGCGAAGCATTTTCCGGTAGGGCCGCGTCTCTGGCGACAGCTCCCACGCCCGAAGAGCCAGGAGGGAAAGCCGTGCCTCGTTGGAAAGCTCTTTGGCAGCCGCTCGCGTGGCCCCACAGCCCGTGGGGCTGCGGGCTTTGCGGCGGCCGTCAGCCTCAGCGCCACCGGCTCCCTCTTTGCGCCGCCGCGCCAGCCTGCGAAGCATTTTCCGGTAGGGCCGCGTCTCTGGCGACAGCTCCCACGCCCAAAGAGCCAGGAGGGAAAGCCGTGCCTTGTTGGAAAGCTCTTTGGCAGCCGCTCGCGTGGCCCCACAGCCCATGGGGCTGCGGGCTTTGCGGCGGCCGTCAGCCTCGGCGCCACCGGCGCCCACGTGGGGCCGCTGCGCCAGCCTGCGAAGCATTTTCCGGTAGGGCCGCGTCTCTGGCGACAGCTCCCACGCCCGAAGAGCCAGGAGGGAAAGCCGTGCCTCGTTGGAAAGCTCTTTGGCAGCCGCTCGCGTGGCCCCACAACCCGTGGTGCTGCGGGCTTTGCGGCGACCGTGAGCCTCGGTGACACCGGCGCCCACGTGGGGCCGCCGCGCCAGCCTGCGAAGCATTTTCCGGTAGGGCCGCATCTCTGGCGACAGCTCCCACGCCCGAAGAGCCAGGAGGGAAAGCCGTGCCTCGTTAGAAAGCTCTTTGGCAGCCGCTCGCGTGACCCCACAGCCCGTGGGGCTGCGGGCTTTGCGGCGGCCGTCAGCCTCGGCGCCACCGGCGCACAGGTGGGGCCGCTGCGCCAGCCTGCAAAGCATTTTCCGGTAGGGCCGCGTCTCTGGCGACAGCTCCCACGCCCGAAGAGCCAGGAGGGAAAGCCGTGCCTCGTTGGAAAGCTCTTTGGCAGCCGCTCGCGTGGCCCCACAGCCCGTGGTGCTGCGGGCTTTGCGGCGACCGTCAGCCTCGGTGACACCGGCGCCCACGTGGGGCCGCCGCGCCAGCCTGCAAAGAATTTTCCGGTAGGGCCGCGGCTCTGGCGACAGCTCCCACGCCCGAAGAGCCAGGAGGGAAATCCGTGCCTCGTTGGAAAGCTCTTTGGCAGCCGCTCGCGTGACCCCACAGCCCGTGGGGCTGCGGGCTTTGCGGCGGCCGTCAGCCTCGGCGCCACCGGCGCCCAGTTGGGGACGCTGCGCCAGACAGAGAAGCATTTTCCGGTAGGGCCGCGTCTCTGGCGACAGCTCCCACGCCCGAAGAGCCAGGAGGGAAAGCCGTGCCTCGTTGGAAAGCTCTTTGGCAGCCACTCACGTGGCCCCACAGCCCGTGGGGCTGCGGGCTTTGCGGCGGCCGTCAGCCTCAGTGCCACCGGCGCCCACGTTGCGCCGCCGCGCCAGCCTGCGAAGCATTCTCCGGTAGGGCCGCATCTCTGGCGACAGCTCCCACGCCCGAAGAGCCAGGAGGGAAAGCCGTGCCTCGTTGGAAAGCTCTTTGGCAGCCGCTCGCGTGGCCCCACAGCCCATGGGGCTGCGGGCTTTGCGGCGGCCGTCAGCCTCGATGCCACCGGCGCCCACGTGGGGCCGCTGCGCCAGCCTGCAAAGCTTTTTCCGGTAGGGCCGCGGCTCTGGCGACAGCTCCCACGCCCGAAGAGCCAGGAGGGAAAGCCGTGCCTCGTTGGAAAGCTCTTTGGCAGCCGCTCGCGTGGCCCCACAGCCCATGGGGCTGCGGGCTTTGCGGCGGCCGTCAGCCTCGACGCCACCGGCGCCCACGTCGGGCCGCCGCGCCAGGCTGCGAAGCATTTTCCGGTAGGGCCGCGGCTCTGGCGACAGCTCCCACGCCCGAAGAGCCAGGAGGGAAAGCCGTGCCTCGTTGGAAAGCTCTTTGGCAGCCGCTCGCGTGGCCCCACAGCCCATGGGGCTGCGGGCTTTGCGGCGGCCGTCAGCCTCGGCGCCACCGGCGCCCACCTTGCGCCGCCACGCCAGCCTGCGAAGCATTTTCCGGTAGGGCCGCGGCTCTGGCGACAGCTCCCACGCCCGAAGAGCCAGGAGGGAAAGCCGTGCCTCGTTGGAAAGCTCTTTGGCAGCCGCTCGCGTGGCCCCACAGCCCGTGGGGCTGCGGGCTTTGCGGCGGTCGTCAGCCTCGGTGACACCGGCGCCCACGTGGGGCCGCCGCGCCAGCCTGCAAAGCATTTTCCGGTAGGGCCGCGGCTCTGGCGACAGCTCCCACGCCCGAAGAGCCAGGAGGGAAAGCCGTGCCTCGTTGGAAAGCTCTTTGGCAGCCGCTCGCGTGGCCCCACAGCCCATGGGGCTGCGGGCTTTGCGGCGGCCGTCAGCCTCAGTGCCACCGGCGCCCACGTTGCGCCGCCGCGCCAGCCTGCGAAGCATTCTCCGGTAGGGCTGCATCTCTGGCGACAGCTCCCACGCCCGAAGAGCCAGGAGGGAAAGCCGTGCCTCGTTGGAAAGCTCTTTGGCAGCCGCTCGCGTGGCCCCACAGCCCGTGGGGCTGCGGGCTTTGCGGCGGCCGTCAGCCTCGACGCCACCGGCGCCCACGTGGGGCCGCTGCGCCAGCCTGCAAAGCATTTTCCGGTAGGGCCGCGGCTCTGGCGACAGCTCCCACGCCCGAAGAGCCAGGAGGGAAAGCCGTGCCTCGTTGGAAAGCTCTTTGGCAGCCGCTCGCGTGGCCCCACAGCCCATGGGGCTGCGGGCTTTGCGGCGGCCGTCAGCCTCGACGCCACCGGCGCCCACGTCGGGCCGCCGCGCCAGGCTGCGAAGCATTTTCCGGTAGGGCCGCGGCTCTGGCGACAGCTCCCACGCCCGAAGAGCCAGGAGGGAAAGCCGTGCCTCGTTGGAAAGCTCTTTGGCAGCCGCTCGCGTGGCCCCACAGCCCATGGGGCTGCGGGCTTTGTGGCGGCCGTCAGCCTGGGCGACACCGGCGCCCACGTTGCGTCGCCACGCCAGCCTGCGAAGCATTTTCCAGTAGGGCCGCGTCTCTGGCGACAGCTCCCACGCCCGAAGAGCCAGGAGGGAAAGCCGTGCCTCGTTGGAAAGCTCTTTGGCAGCCGCTCGCGTGGCCCCACAGCCCGTGGGGCTGCGGGCTTTGCGGCGGCCGTCAGCCTCGACGCCACCGGCGCCCACGTGGGGCCGCCGCGCCAGCCTGCAAAGAATTTTCCGGTAGGGCCGCGGCTCTGGCGACAGCTCCCACGCCCGAAGAGCCAGGAGGGAAAGCCGTGCCTCGTTGGAAAGCTCTTTGGCAGCCGCTCGCGTGGCCCCACAGCCCATGGAGCTGCGGGCTTTGCGGCGGCCGTCAGCCTCGACGCCACCGGCGCCCACTTCGGGCCGCCGCGCCAGGCTGCGAAGCATTTTCCGGTAGGGCCGCGGCTCTGGCGACAGCTCCCACGCCCGAAGAGCCAGGAGGGAAAGCCGTGCCTCGTTGGAAAGCTCTTTGGCAGCCGCTCGCGTGGCCCCACAGCCCATGGAGCTGCGGGCTTTGCGGCGGCCGTCAGCCTCGACGCCACCGGCGCCCACTTCGGGCCGCCGCGCCAGGCTGCGAAGCATTTTCCGGTAGGGCCGCGGCTCTGGCGACAGCTCCCACGCCCGAAGAGCCAGGAGGGAAAGCCGTGCCTCGTTGGAAAGCTCTTTGGCAGCCGCTCGCGTGGCCCCACAGCCCATGGGGCTGCGGGCTTTGCGGCGGCCGTCAGCCTCAGTGCCACCGGCGCCCAAGTCGGGCCGCCACGCCAGCCTGCAAAGCATTTTCCGGTAGGGCCGCGTCTCTGGCGACAGCTCCCACGCCCGAAGAGCCAGGAGGGAAAGCCGTGCCTCGTTGGAAAGCTCTTTGGCAGCCGCTCGCGTGGCCCCACAGCCCGTGGGGCTGCGGGCTTTGCGGCGGCCGTCAGCCTCAGCGCCACCGGCTCCCTCTTTGCGCCGCCGCGCCAGCCTGCGAAGCATTTTCCGGTAGGGCTGCGTCTCTGGCGACAGCTCCCACGCCCAAAGAGCCAGGAGGGAAAGCCGTGCCTCGTTGGAAAGCTCTTTGGCAGCCGCTCGCGTGGCCCCACAGCCCATGGGGCTGCGGGCTTTGCGGCGGCCGTCAGCCTCGGCGCCACCGGCGCCCACGTGGGGCCGCTGCGCCAGCCTGCGAAGCATTTTCCGGTAGGGCCGCGTCTCTGGCGACAGCTCCCACGCCCGAAGAGCCAGGAGGGAAAGCCGTGCCTCGTTGGAAAGCTCTTTGGCAGCCGCTCGCGTGGCCCCACAGCCCGTGGTGCTGCGGGCTTTGCGGCGACCGTGAGCCTCGGTGACACCGGCGCCCACGTGGGGCCGCCGCGCCAGCCTGCAAAGAATTTTCCGGTAGGGCCGCGTCTCTGGCGACAGCTCCCACGCCCGAAGAGCCAGGAGGGAAAGCCGTGCCTCGTTAGAAAGCTCTTTGGCAGCCGCTCGCGTGACCCCACAGCCCGTGGGGCTGCGGGCTTTGCGGCGGCCGTCAGCCTCGGCGCCACCGGCGCACAGGTGGGGCCGCTGCGCCAGCCTGCAAAGCATTTTCCGGTAGGGCCGCGTCTCTGGCGACAGCTCCCACGCCCGAAGAGCCAGGAGGGAAAGCCGTGCCTCGTTGGAAAGCTCTTTGGCAGCCACTCACGTGGCCCCACAGCCCGTGGGGCTGCGGGCTTTGCGGCGGCCGTCAGCCTCAGTGCCACCGGCGCCCACGTTGCGCCGCCGCGCCAGCCTGCGAAGCATTCTCCGGTAGGGCCGCATCTCTGGCGACAGCTCCCACGCCCGAAGAGCCAGGAGGGAAAGCCGTGCCTCGTTGGAAAGCTCTTTGGCAGCCGCTCGCGTGGCCCCACAGCCCGTGGGGCTGCGGGCTTTGCGGCGGCCGTCAGCCTCGATGCCACCGGCGCCCACGTGGGGCCGCTGCGCCAGCCTGCAAAGCTTTTTCCGGTAGGGCCGCGGCTCTGGCGACAGCTCCCACGCCCGAAGAGCCAGGAGGGAAAGCCGTGCCTCGTTGGAAAGCTCTTTGGCAGCCGCTCGCGTGGCCCCACAGCCCATGGGGCTGCGGGCTTTGCGGCGGCCGTCAGCCTCGACGCCACCGGCGCCCACGTCGGGCCGCCGCGCCAGGCTGCGAAGCATTTTCCGGTAGGGCCGCAGCTCTGGCGACAGCTCCCACGCCCGAAGAGCCAGGAGGGAAAGCCGTGCCTCGTTGGAAAGCTCTTTGGCAGCCGCTCGCGTGGCCCCACAGCCCATGGGGCTGCGGGCTTTGCGGCGGCCGTCAGCCTCGGCGCCACCGGCGCCCACCTTGCGCCGCCACGCCAGGCTGCGAAGCATTTTCCGGTAGGGCCGCGTCTCTGGCGACAGCTCCCACGCCCGAAGAGCCAGGAGGGAAAGCCGTGCCTCGTTGGAAAGCTCTTTGGCAGCCGCTCGCGTGGCCCCACAGCCCGTGGGGCTGCGGGCTTTGCGGCGGCCGTCAGCCTGGGCGACACCGGCGCCCACGTGGGGCCGCTGCGCCAGCCTGCAAAGCATTTTCCGGTAGGGCCGCGGCTCTGGCGACAGCTCCCACGCCCGAAGAGCCAGGAGGGAAAGCCGTGCCTCGTTGGAAAGCTCTTTGGCAGCCGCTCGCGTGGCCCCACAGCCCATGGGGCTGCGGGCTTTGCGGCGGCCGTCAGCCTCAGTGCCACCGGCGCCCACGTTGCGCCGCCGCGCCAGCCTGCGAAGCATTCTCCGGTAGGGCTGCATCTCTGGCGACAGCTCCCACGCCCGAAGAGCCAGGAGGGAAAGCCGTGCCTCGTTGGAAAGCTCTTTGGCAGCCGCTCGCGTGGCCCCACAGCCCGTGGGGCTGCGGGCTTTGCGGCGGCCGTCAGCCTCGACGCCACCGGCGCCCACGTGGGGCCGCTGCGCCAGCCTGCAAAGCATTTTCCGGTAGGGCCGCGGCTCTGGCGACAGCTCCCACGCCCGAAGAGCCAGGAGGGAAAGCCGTGCCTCGTTGGAAAGCTCTTTGGCAGCCGCTCGCGTGGCCCCACAGCCCATGGGGCTGCGGGCTTTGTGGCGGCCGTCAGCCTCGACGCCACCGGCGCCCACGTCGGGCCGCCGCGCCAGGCTGCGAAGCATTTTCCGGTAGGGCCGCATCTCTGGCGACAGCTCCCACGCCCGAAGAGCCAGGAGGGAAAGCCATGCCTCGTTGGAAAGCTCTTTGGCAGCCGCTCACGTGGCCCCACAGCCCATGGGGCTGCGGGCTTTGCGGCGGCCGTCAGCCTCAGCGCCACCGGCTCCCACTTTGCGCCGCCGCGCCAGCCTGCGAAGCATTTTCCGGTAGGGCCGCGTCTCTGGCGACAGCTCCCACGCCCGAAGAGCCAGGAGGGAAAGCCGTGCCTCGTTGGAAAGCTCTTTGGCAGCCGCTCGCGTGGCCCCACAGCCCGTGGGGCTGCGGGCTTTGCGGCGACCGTCAGCCTCGGTGACACGGGCGCCCACGTGGGGCCGCCGCGCCAGCCTGCAAAGCATTTTCCGGTAGGGCCGCGTCTCTGGCGACAGCTCCCACGCCCGAAGAGCCAGGAGGGAAAGCCGTGCCTCGTTGGAAAGCTCTTTGGCAGCCGCTCGCGTGGCCCCACAGCCCATGGGGCTGCGGGCTTTGCGGCGGTCGTCAGCCTGGGCGACACCGGCGCCCACGTGGCGCCGCCGCGCCACCCTGCGAAGCATTTTCCGGTAGGGCTGCGGCTCTGGCGACAGCTCCCACGCCCGAAGAGCCAGGAGGGAAAGCCGTGCCTCGTTGGAAAGCTCTTTGGCAGCCGCTCGCGTGGCCCCACAGCCCATGGGGCTGCGGGCTTTGCGGCGGCCGTCAGCCTCGGCGACACCGGCGCCCACGTGGGGCCGCCGCGCCAGCCTGCAAAGCATTTTCCGGTAGGGCCGCGTCTCTGGCGACAGCTCCCACGCCCGAAGAGCCAGGAGGGAAAGCCGTGCCTCGTTGGAAAGCTCTTTGGCAGCCGCTCGCGTGGCCCCACAGCCCGTGGGGCTGCGGGCTTTCCGGCGGCCGTCAGCCTCGGCGACACCGGCGCCCACTTCGGGCCGCCGCGCCAGCCTGCAAAGAATTTTCCGGTAGGGCCGCGGCTCTGGCGACAGCTCCCACGCCCGAAGAGCCAGGAGGGAAAGCCGTGCCTCGTTGGAAAGCTCTTTGGCAGCCGCTCGCGTGGCCCCACAGCCCGTGGGGCTGCGGGCTTTGCGGCGGCCGTCAGCCTGGGCGACACTGGCTCCCACTTTGCGCCGCCGCACCAGCCTGCGAAGCATTTTCCGGTAGGGCCGCGTCTCTGGCGACAGCTCCCACGCCCGAAGAGCCAGGAGGGAAAGCCGTGCCTCGTTGGAAAGCTCTTTGGCAGCCGCTCGCGTGGCCCCACAGCCCGTGGGGCTGCGGGCTTTCCGGCGGCTGTCAGCAAGGGCGCCACCGGCGCCCACGTCGGGCCGCCGCGCCAGCCTGCGAAGCATTTTCCGGTAGGGCCGCGTCTCTGGCGACAGCTCCCACGCCCGAAGAGCCAGGAGGGAAAGCCGTGCCTCGTTGGAAAGCTCTTTGGCAGCCGCTCGCGTGGCCCCACAGCCCGTGGGGCTGCGGGCTTTGCGGCGGCCGTCAGCCTCGGCGCCACCGGCGCCCACGTGGGGCCGCCGCGCCAGCCTGCGTAGCATTTTCTGGTAGGGCCGCGTCTCTGGCGACAGCTCCCACGCCCGAAGAGCCAGGAGGGAAAGCCGTGCCTCGTTGGAAAGCTCTTTGGCAGCCGCTCGCGTGGCCCCACAGCCCGTAGGGCTGCGGGCTTTGCAGCGGCCGTCAGCCTCGGCGCCACCGGCGCCCACGTTGCGTCGCCGCGCCAGCCTGCGAAGCATTTTCCGGTAGGGCCACGTCTCTGGCGACAGCTCCCACGCCCGAAGAGCCAGGAGGGAAAGCCGTGCCTCGTTGGAAAGCTCTTTGGCAGCCGCTCGTGTGGCCCCACAGCCCATGGGGCTGCGGGCTTTGCGGCGGCCGTCAGCCTCGACGCCACCGGCGCCCACGTGTGGCCGCTGCGCCAGCCTGCAAAGCATTTTCCGGTAGGGCCGCGTCTCTGGCGACAGCTCCCACGCCCGAAGAGCCAGGAGGGAAAGCCGTGCCTCGTTGGAAAGCTCTTTGGCAGCCGCTCGCGTGGCCCCACAGCCCATGGGGCTGCGGGCTTTGTGGCGGCTGTCAGCCTCAGTGCCACCGGCGCCCACGTTGCGTCGCCGCGCCAGCCTGCGAAGCATTTTCCAGTAGGGCCGCGGCTCTGGCGACAGCTCCCACGCCCGAAGAGCCAGGAGGGAAAGCCGTGCCTCGTTGGAAAGCTCTTTGGCAGCCGCTCGCGTGGCCCCACAGCCCGTGGGGCTGCGGGCTTTGCGGCGGCCGTCAGCCTGGGCGCCACCTAAGCCAACGTCGGGCCGCCGCGCCAGCCTGCGAAGCATTTTCAGGTAGGGCCGCGTCTCTGGCGACAGCTCCCACGCCCGAAGAGCCAGGAGGGAAAGCCGTGCCTCGTTGGAAAGCTCTTTGGCAACCGCTCGCGTGGCCCCACAGCCCATGGGGCTGCGGGCTTTGCGGCGGTCGTCAGCCTGGGTGACACAGGCGCCCACGTGGCGCCGCCGCGCCAGCCTGCGAAGCATTTTCCGGTAGGGCCGCGGCTCTGGCGACAGCTCCCACGCCCGAAGAGCCAGGAGGGAAAGCCGTGCCTCGTTGGAAAGCTCTTTGGCAGCCGCTCGTGTGGCCCCACAGCCCGTGGGGCTGCGGGTTTTCCGGCGGCCGTCAGCCTGGGCGCCACCGACGCCCACGTCGGGCCGCCGCGCCAGCCTGCGAAGCATTTTCCGGTAGGGCCGCGTCTCTGGCGACAGCTCCCACGCCCGAAGAGCCAGGAGGGAAAGCCGTGCCTCGTTGGAAAGCTCTTTGGCAGCCGCTCGCGTGGCCCCACAGCCCGTGGGGCTGCGGGCTTTGCGGCGGCCGTCAGCCTCGGCGACACCGGCGCCCACGTGGGGCCGCCGCGCCAGCCTGCAAAGCATTTTCCGGTAGGGCCGCGGCTCTGGCGACAGCTCCCACGCCCGAAGAGCCAGGAGGGAAAGCCGTGCCTCGTTGGAAAGCTCTTTGGCAGCCGCTCGCGTGGCCCCACAGCCCGTGGGGCTGCGGGCTTTCCGGCGGCCGTCAGCCTCGGCGACACCGGCGCCCACTTCGGGCCGCCGCGCCAGCCTGCAAAGAATTTTCCGGTAGGGCCGCGGCTCTGGCGACAGCTCCCACGCCCGAAGAGCCAGGAGGGAAAGCCGTGCCTCGTTGGAAAGCTCTTTGGCAGCCGCTCGCGTGGCCCCACAGCCCGTGGGGCTGCGGGCTTTGCGGCGGCCGTCAGCCTGGGCGACACCGGCTCCCACTTTGCGCCGCCGCACCAGCCTGCGAAGCATTTTCCGGTAGGGCCGCGTCTCTGGCGACAGCTCCCACGCCCGAAGAGCCAGGAGGGAAAGCCGTGCCTCATTTGAAAGCTCTTTGGCAGCCGCTCGCGTGGCCCCACAGCCCGTGGGGCTGCGTGCTTTCCGGCGGCCGTCAGCAAGGGCGCCACCGGCGCCCACGTCGGGCCGCCGCGCCAGCCTGCGAAGCATTTTCCGGTAGGGCCGCGTCTCTGGCGACAGCTCCCACGCCCGAAGAGCCAGGAGGGAAAGCCGTGCCTCGTTGGAAAGCTCTTTGGCAGCCGCTCGCGTGGCCCCACAGCCCGTGGGGCTGCGGGCTTTCCGGCGGCTGTCAGCAAGGGCGCCACCGGCGCCCACGTCGGGCCGACGCGCCAGCCTGCGAAGCATTTTCCGGTAGGGCCGCGTCTCTGGCGACAGCTCCCACGCCCGAAGAGCCAGGAGGGAAAGCCGTGCCTCGTTGGAAAGCTCTTTGGCAGCCGCTCGCGTGGCCCCACAGCCCGTGGGGCTGCGGGCTTTGCGGCGGCCGTCAGCCTCGGCGCCACCGGCGCCCACGTGGGGCCGCCGCGCCAGCCTGCGTAGCATTTTCTGGTAGGGCCGCGTCTCTGGCGACAGCTCCCACGCCCGAAGAGCCAGGAGGGAAAGCCGTGCCTCGTTGGAAAGCTCTTTGGCAGCCGCTCGCGTGGCCCCACAGCCCGTGGGGCTGCGGGCTTTGCAGCGGCCGTCAGCCTCGGCGCCACCGGCGCCCACGTGGCGTCGCCACGCCAGCCTGCGAAGCATTTTCCGGTAGGGCCGCGGCTCTGCCGACAGCTCCCACGCCCGAAGAGCCAGGAGGGAAAGCCGTGCCTCGTTGGAAAGCTCTTTGGCAGCCGCTCGCGTGGCCCCACAGCCCGTGGGGCTGCGGGCTTTGCGGCGGCCGTCAGCCTCAGTGCCACCGGCGCCCACGTTGCGATGCCGCGCCAGCCTGCGAAGCATTTTCCGGTAGGGCCGCGTCTCTGGCGACAGCTCCCACGCCCGAAGAGCCAGGAGGGAAAGCCGTGCCTCGTTGGAAAGCTCTTTGGCAGCCGCTCGTGTGGCCCCACAGCCCGTGGGGCTGCGGGCTTTGCGGCGGCCGTCAGCCTGGGCGCCACCTAAGCCAACGTCGGGCCGCCGCGCCAGCCTGCGAAGCATTTTCCGGTAGGGCCGCGTCTCTGGCGACAGCTCCCACGCCCGAAGAGCCAGGAGGGAAAGCCGTACCTCGTTGGAAAGCTCTTTGGCAACCGCTCGCGTGGCCCCACAGCCCATGGGCCTGCGGGCTTTGCGGCGGTCGTCAGCCTGGGTGACACAGGCGCCCACGTGGCGCCGCCGCGCCAGCCTGCGAAGCATTTTCCGGTAGGGCCGCGTCTCTGGCGACAGCTCCCACGCCCGAAGAGCCAGGAGGGAAAGCCGTGCCTCGTTGGAAAGCTCTTTGGCAGCCGCTCGTGTGGCCCCACAGCCCGTGGGGCTGCGGGTTTTCCGGCGGCCGTCAGCCTGGGCGCCACCGACGCCCACGTCGGGCCGCCGCGCCAGCCTGCGAAGCATTTTCAGGTAGGGCCGCGGCTCTGGCGACAGCTCCCACGCCCGAAGAGCCAGGAGGGAAAGCCGTGCCTCGTTGGAAAGCTCTTTGGCAGCCGCTCGCGTGGCCCCACAGCCCGTGGGGCTGCGGGCTTTGCGGCGGCCGTCAGCCTCGGCGACACCGGCGCCCACGTGGGGCCGCCGCGCCAGCCTGCAAAGCATTTTCCGGTAGGGCCGCGGCTCTGGCGACAGCTCCCACGCCCGAAGAGCCAGGAGGGAAAGCCGTGCCTCGTTGGAAAGCTCTTTGGCAGCCGCTCGCGTGGCCCCACAGCCCGTGGGGCTGCGGGCTTTCCGGCGGCCGTCAGCCTCGGCGACACCGGCGCCCACGTCGGGCCGCCGCGCCAGCCTGCAAAGAATTTTCCGGTAGGGCCGCGGCTCTGGCGACAGCTCCCACGCCCGAAGAGCCAGGAGGGAAAGCCGTGCCTCATTTGAAAGCTCTTTGGCAGCCGCTCGCGTGGCCCCACAGCCCGTGGGGCTGCGGGCTTTCCGGCGGCCGTCAGCCTCGGCGACACCGGCGCCCAGGTGGGGCCGCCGCGCCAGCCTGCAAAGAATTTTCCGGTAGGGCCGTGGCTCTGGCGACAGCTCCCACGCCCGAAGAGCCAGGAGGGAAAGCCGTGCCTCGTTGGAAAGCTCTTTGGCAGAAGCACGCGTGGCCCCACAGCCCATGGGGCTGCGGGCTTTCCGGCGGCCGTCAGCCTCAGTGCCACCGGCGCCCACGTTGCGTCGCCGCGCCAGCCTGCAAAGCATTTTCCAGTAGGGCCGCGGCTCTGGCGACAGCTCCCACGCCCGAAGAGCCAGGAGGGAAAGCCGTGCCTCGTTGGAAAGCTCTTTGGCAGCCGCTCGCGTGGCCCCACAGCCCGTGGGGCTGCGGATCTTCCGGCGACCGTCAGCCTCGGCGCCATCGGCGCCCACGTCGGTCCGCCGCGCCAGCCTGCGAAGCATTTTCCGGTAGGGCCGCGTCTCTGGCGACAGCTCCCACGCCCGAAGAGCCAGGAGGGAAAGCCGTGCCTCGTTGGAAAGCTCTTTGGCAGCCGCTCGCGTGGCCCCACAGCCCATGGGGCTGCGGGCTTTGCGGCGGTCGTCAGCCTGGGTGACACAGGCGCCCACGTGGCGCCGCCGCGCCAGCCTGCAAAGCATTTTCCGGTAGGGCCGCGTCTCTGGCGACAGCTCCCACGCCCGAAGAGCCAGGAGGGAAAGCCGTGCCTCGTTGGAAAGCTCTTTGGCAGCCGCTCGTGTGGCCCCACAGCCCGTGGGGCTGCGGGCTTTGCGGCGGCCGTCAGCCTGGGCGACACCGGCGCCCAGGTGATGCCGCCGCGCCAGCCTGCGAAGCATTTTCCGGTAGGGCCGCGGCTCTGGCAACAGCTCCCACGCCCGAAGAGCCAGGGGGGAAAGACGTGCCTCATTGGAAAGCTCTTTGGCAGCAACTCGCGTGGCCCCACAGCCCATGGGGCTGCGGGCTTTGCGGCGGCTGTCAGCCTCGGCGCCACCGGCGCCCAGGTGGGGCCGCTGCACCAGCCTGCGAAGCATTTTCCAGTAGGGCCGCGGCTCTGGCGACAGCTCCCACGCCCGAAGAGCTAGGAGGGAAAGCCGTGCCTCGTTGGAAAGCTCTTTGGCAGCCGCTCGCGTGGCCCCACAGCCCATGGGGCTGCGGGCTTTGCGGCGGCCGTCAGCCTCAGTGCCACCGGCGCCCACGTTGCGATGCGCGCCAGCCTGCGAAGCATTTTCCGGTAGGGCCGCGGCTCTGGCGACAGCTCCCACGCCCGAAGAGCCAGGAGGGAAAGGCGTGCCTCGTTGGAAAGCTCTTTGGCAGCCGCTCGCGTGGCCCCACAGCCCATGGGGCTGCGGGCTTTGCGGCGGTCGTCAGCCTGGGTGACACAGGCGCCCACGTGGCGCCGCCGCGCCAGCCTGCAAAGAATTTTCCGGTAGGGCCGCGTCTCTGGCGACAGCTCCCACGCCCGAAGAGCCAGGAGGGAAAGCCGTGCCTCGTTGGAAAGCTCTTTGGCAGCCGCTCGTGTGGCCCCACAGCCCGTGGGGCTGCGGGCTTTGCGGCGGCCGTCAGCCTGGGCGACACCGGCGCCCAGGTGATGCCGCCGCGCCAGCCTGCGAAGCATTTTCCGGTAGGGCCGCGGCTCTGGCAACAGCTCCCACGCCCGAAGAGCCAGGAGGGAAAGCCGTGCCTCGTTGGAAAGCTCTTTGGCAGCCGCTCGCGTGGCCCCACAGCCCGTGGGGCTGCGGGCTTTCCGGCGGCTGTCAGCCTCGGCGCCACCGGCGCCCACGTGACGCCGCTGCACCAGCCTGCGAAGCATTTTCCAGTAGGGCCGCGGCTCTGGCGACAGCTCCCACGCCCTAAGAGCTAGGAGGGAAAGCCATGCCTCGTTGGAAAGCTCTTTGGCAGCCGCTCGTGTGGCCCCACAGCCCATGGGGCTGCGGACTTTGCGGCGGCCGTCAGCCTCAGTGCCACCGGCTCCCACGTTGCGATGCCGCGCCAGCCTGCGAAGCATTTTCCGGTAGGGCCGCGGCTCTGGCGACAGCTCCAACGCCCGTAGAGCCAGGAGGGAAAGCCGTGCCTCGTTGGAAAGCTCTTTGGCAACCGCTCGCGTGGCCCCACAGCCCATGGGGCTGCGGGCTTTGTGGCGGTCGTCAGCCTGGGTGACACAGGCGCCCACGTGGCGCCGCCGCGCCAGCCTCCGAAGCATTTTCCGGTAGGGCCGCGTCTCTGGCGACAGCTCCCACGCCCGAAGAGCCAGGAGGGAAAGCCGTGCCTCGTTGGAAAGCTCTTTGGCAGCCGCTCGTGTGGCCCCACAGCCCGTGGGGCTGCGGGCTTTCCGGCGGCCGTCAGCCTGGGCGCCACCGACGCCCACGTCGGGCCGCCGCGCCAGCCTGCGAAGCATTTTCAGGTAGGGCCGCGTCTCTGGCGACAGCTCCCACGCCCGAAGAGCCAGGAGGGAAAGCCGTGCCTCATTGGAAAGCTCTTTGGCAGCCACTCGCGTGGCCATACAGACCGTGGGGCTGCGGGCTTTGCGGCGGCCGTCAGCCTGGGCACACCGGCGCCCACGTGGCACCGCCGCGCCAGCCTGCGAAGCATTTTCCGGTAGGGCCGCGGCTCTGGCGACAGCTCCCACGCCCGAAGAGCCAGGAGGGAAAGCCGTGCCTCGTTGGAAAGCTCTTTGGCAGCCGCTCGCGTGGCCCCACAGCCCGTGGGGCTGCGGGCTTTCCGGCGGCCGTCAGCCTGGGCGACACCGGCGCCCACGTCAGGCTGCCGCGCCAGCCTGCGAAGCATTTTCCGGTAGGGCCGCGTCTCTGGCGACAGCTCCCACGCCCGAAGAGCCAGGAGGGAAAGCCGTGCCTCGTTGGAAAGCTCTTTGGCAGTCGCTCGCGTGGCCCCACAGCCCGTGGGGCTGCAGGCTTTGCGGCAGCCGTCAGCCTGGGTGACACCGGCGCCCAGGTGGGGCCGCCGCGCCAGCCTGCAAAGAATTTTCCGGTAGGGCCGCGTCTCTGGCGACAGCTCCCACGCCCGAAGAGCCAGGAGGGAAAGCCGTGCCTCATTGGAAAGCTCTTTGGCAGCCGCTCGCGTGACCCCACAGCCCGTGGGGCTGCGGGCTTTGCGGCGGCCGTCAGCCTCGGCGACACCGGCGCCCAGTTGGAGCCGCCGCGCCAGCCTGCGAAGCATTTTCCGGTAGGGCCGCGGCTCTGGCGACAGCTCCCACGCCCGAAGAGCCAGGAGGGAAAGCCGTGCCTCGTTGGAAAGCTCTTTGGCAGCCGCTCGCGTGGCCCCACAGCCCATGGGGCTGCGGGCTTTGCGGCGGCCATCAGCCTCAGTGCCACCGGCGCCCACGTGGCGCTGCCGCGCCAGCCGGCGAAGCATTTTCCGGTAGGGCCGCGGCTCTGGCGACAGCTCCCACGCCCGAAGAGCCAGGAGGGAAAGCCGTGCCTCGTTGGAAAGCTCTTTGGCAGCCACTCACGTGGCCCCATAGCCCGTGGGGCTGCGGGCTTTCCGGCGGCTGTCAGCCTCGGCGCCACCGGCGCCCACGTGGCACGACCGCGCCAGCCTGCGAAGCATTTTCCGGTAGGGCCGCGGCTCTGGCGACAGCTCCCACGGCCGAAGAGCCAGGAGGGAAAGCCATGCCTCATTGGAAAGCTCTTTGGCAGTCGCTCGCGTGGCCCCACAGCCCGTGGGGCTGCGGGCGTTGCGGCGGCCGTCAGCCTCGGCGACACCGGCGCCCAGGTGATGCCGCCGCGCCAGCCTGCGAAGCATTTTCCGGTAGGGCCGCGGCTCTGGCAACAGCTCCCACGCCCGAAGAGCCAGGAGGGAAAGCCGTGCCTCGTTGGAAAGCTCTTTGGCAGCCGCTCGCATGGCCCCACAGCCCATGGAGCTGGGGGCTTTGCGGCGGCCGTCAGCCTCGGCGCCACCGGCGCCCACGTGGCACGACCGCGCCAGCCTGCGAAGCATTTTCCGGTAGGGCCGCGGCTCTGGCGACAGCTCCCACGCCTGAAGAGCCAGGAGGGAAAGCCATGCCTCGTTGGAAAGCTCTTTGGCAGCCGCTCGCGTGGCCCCACAGCCCGTGGGGCTGCGGGCTTTCCGGCGGCCGTCAGCCTCGGCGCCACTGGCGCCCACGTAGGGCCGCCGCGCCAGACTGCAAAGCATTTTCCGGTAGGGCCGCGGCTCTGACGACAGCTCCCATGCCCGAAGAGCCAGGAGGGAAAGCCGTGCCTCGTTGGAAAGCTCTTTGGCAGCCGCTTGCGTGGCCCCACAGCCCATGGGGCTGCGGGCTTTCCGGCGGCCATCAGTCTCGGCGCCATCGGCGCCCACGTGGCACCGCCGCGCCAGGCTGCGAAGCATTTTCCGGTAGGGCCGCGGCTCTGGCGACAGCTCCCACGCCTGAAGAGCCAGGAGGGAAAGCCATGCCTCGTTGGAAAGCTCTTTGGCAGCCGCTCGCGTGGCCCCACAGCCCGTGGGGCTGCGGGCTTTCCGGCGGCCGTCAGCCTCGCCGCCATCGGCGCCCAAGTCGGGCGTACTCGCCAGCCTGCGAAGCATTTTCCGGTAGGGCCGCGGCTCTGGCGACAGCTCCCACGCCTGAAGAGCCAGGAGGGAAAGCCGTGCCTCGTTGGAAAGTTCTTTGGCAGCCGCTCGCGTGGCCCCACAGCCCGTGGGGCTGCGGGCTTTGCGGCAGCCGTCAGCCTGGGCGACACCGACGGCCACGTGGCGCCGCCGCGCCAGCCTGCGAAGCATTTTCCGGTAGGGCCGCGTCTCTGGCGACAGCTCCCACGCCCGAAGAGCCAGGAGGGAAAGCCGTGCCTCGTTGGAAAGCTCTTTGGCAGCCGCTCGCGTGGCCCCACAGCCCATGGGGCTGCGGGCTTTGCGGCGGCCGTCAGCCTCGGCGCCACCGGCGCCCACGTGGCACGACCGCGCCTGCCTGTGAAGCATTTTCCGGTAGGGCCGCGGCTCTGGCGACAGCTCCCACGCCTGAAGAGCCAGGAGGGAAAGCCATGCCTCGTTGGAAAGCTCTTTGGCAGCCGCTCACGTGGCCCCACAGCCCGTGGGGCTGCGGGCTTTGCGGCGGCCGTCAGCCTCAGTGCCACCGGCGCCCAGGTGGGGCCGCCGCGCCAGCCTGCGAAGCATTTTCCGGTAGGGCCGCGGCGCTGGCAACAGCTCCCACGCCCGAAGAGCCAGGAGGGAAAGCCGTGCCTCGTTGGAAAGCTCTTTGGCAGCCACTCACGTGGCCCCACAGCCCGTGGGGCTGCGGGCTTTGCGGCGGCCGTCAGCCTCAGTGCCACCGGCGCCCACGTGGCGCTGCCGCGCCAGCCTGCAAAGCATTTTGCGGTAGGGCCGCGGCTCTGGCGACAGCTCCCACGCCCGAAGAGCCAGGAGGGAAAGCCGTGCCTCATTGGAAAGCTCTTTGGCAGCCACTCACGTTGCCCCATAGCCCGTGGGGCTGCGGGCTTTCCGGCGGCAGTCAGCCTCGGCGCCACCGGCGCCCACGTGGCACGACCGCGTCAGCCTGCGAAGCATTTTCCGGTAGGGCCGCAGCTCTGGCAACAGCTCCCACGCCTGAAGAGCCAGGAGGGAAAGCCATGCCTCGTTGGAAAGCTCTTTGGCAGCCGCTCGCGTGGCCCCACAGCCCGTGGGGCTGCGGGCTTTGCGGCGGCCGTCAGCCTCGGCGCCACCGGCGCCCACGTGGCACCGCCGCGCCAGCCTGCGAAGCATTTTCCGGTAGGGCCGCGGCTCTTGCGACAGCTCCCACGCCTGAAGAGCCAGGAGGGAAAGCCGTGCCTCGTTGGAAAGCTCTTTGGCCGCCGCTCGCGTGGCCCCACAGCCCGTGGGGCTGCGGGCTTTCCGGCGGCCGTCAGCCTGGGCGACACCGGCGCCCACGTCAGGCTGCCGCGCCAGCCTGCGAAGCATTTTCCGGTAGGGCCGCGTCTCTGGCGACAGCTCCCACGCCCGAAGAGCCAGGAGGGAAAGCCGTGCCTCGTTGGAAAGCTCTTTGGCAGTCGCTCGCGTGGCCCCACAGCCCGTGGGGCTGCAGGCTTTGCGGCAGCCGTCAGCCTGGGTGACACCGGCGCCCAGGTGGGGCCGCCGCGCCAGCCTGCAAAGAATTTTCCGGTAGGGCCGCGTCTCTGGCGACAGCTCCCACGCCCGAAGAGCCAGGAGGGAAAGCCGTGCCTCATTGGAAAGCTCTTTGGCAGCCACTCGCGTGGCCCCACAGCCCGTGGGGCTGCGGGCTTTCCGGCGGCTGTCAGCCTCGGCGCCACTGGCGCCCACGTGGCGCGACCGCGCCAGCCTGCGAAGCATTTTCCGGTAGGGCCGCGTCTCTGGCGACAGCTCCCACGCCCGAAGAGCCAGGAGGGAAAGCCGTGCCTCGTTGGAAAGCTCTTTGGCAGCCGCTCGCGTGGCCCCACAGCCCGTGGGGCTGCGGGCTTTGCGGCGGCCGTCAGCCTGGGCGACACCGGCACCCACATCAGGCTGCCGCGCCAGCCTGCGAAGAATTTTCCGGTAGGGCCGCGGCTCTGGCGACAGCTCCCACACCTGAAGAGCCAGGCGGGAAAGCCATGCCTCGTTGGAAAGCTCTTTGGCAGCCGCTCGCGTGGCCCCACAGCCCGTGGGGCTGCGGGCTTTCCGGCGGCCGTCAGTCTCAGTGCCACCGGCGCCCACGTTGCGCCGCCGCGTCAGCCTGCGAAGCATTTTCCGGTAGGGCCGCGGCTCTGGCGACAGCTCCCACGCCTGAAGAGCCAGGAGGGAAAGCCATGCCTCGTTGGAAAGCTCTTTGGCAGCCGCTCGCGTGGCCCCACAGCCCGTGGGGCTGCGGGCTTTGCGGCGGCCGTCAGCCTGGGCGCCACCGGCGCCCACGTGGCAGCGCCGCGCCAGCCTGCGAAGCATTTTCCGGTAGGGCCGCGTCTCTGGCGACAGCTCCCACGCCCGAAGAGCCAGGAGGGAAAGCCGTGCCTCGTTGGAAAGCTCTTTGGCCGCCGCTCGCGTGGCCCCACAGCCCGTGGGGCTGCGGGCTTTGCGGCGGCCGTCAGCCTGGGCGACACCGGCGCCCACGTCAGGCTGCCGCGCCAGCCTGCGAAGAATTTTCCGGTAGGGCCGCGGCTCTGGCGACAGCTCCCACGCCTGAAGAGCCAGGAGGGAAAGCCATGCCTCGTTGGAAAGCTCTTTGGCAGCCGCTCGCGTGGCCCCACAGCCCGTGGGGCTGCGGGCTTTCCGGCGGCCATCAACCTCAGCGCCACCGGCGCCCACGTTGCGCCGCCGCGTCAGCCTGCGAAGCATTTTCCGGTAGGGCCGCGTCTCTGGCGACAGCTCCCACGCCCGAAGAGCCAGGAGGGAAAGCCGTGCCTCGTTGGAAAGCTCTTTGGCAGCCGCTCGCGTGGCCCCACAGCCCATGGGGCTGCGGGCTTTGCGGCGGCCGTCAGCCTCGGCGACACCGGCGCCCACGTCGGGCCGCCACGCCAGCCTGCGAAGCATTTTCCGGTAGGGCCGCGGGTCTGGCGACAGCTCCCACGCCCGAAGAGCCAGGAGGGAAAGCCGTGCCTCGTTGGAAAGCTCTTTGGCAGCCGCTCGCGTGGCCCCACAGCCCATGGGGCTGCGGGCTTTGCGGCGGCCGTCAGCCTCGGCGCCACCGGCGCCCACGTGGCACGACCGCGCCTGCCTGTGAAGCATTTTCCGGTAGGGCCGCGGCTCTGGCGACAGCTCCCACGCCTGAAGAGCCAGGAGGGAAAGCCATGCCTCGTTGGAAAGCTCTTTGGCAGCCGCTCGCGTGGCCCCACAGCCCGTGGGGCTGCGGGCTTTGCGGCGGCCGTCAGCCTCGGCGACACCGGCGCCCAGGTGATGCCGCCGCGCCAGCCTGCGAAGCATTTTCCGGTAGGGCCGCGGCTCTGGCAACAGCTCCCACGCCCGAAGAGCCAGGAGGGAAAGCCGTGCCTCGTTGGAAAGCTCTTTGGCAGCCGCTCACGTGGCCCCACAGCCCGTGGGGCTGCGGGCTTTGCGGCGGCCGTCAGCCTCGGCGCCACCGGCGCCCACGTGGAACGACCGCGCCAGCCTGCGAAGCATTTTCCGGTAGGGCCGCGGCTCTGGCGACAGCTCCCACGCCTGAAGAGCCAGGAGGGAAAGCCATGCCTCGTTGGAAAGCTCTTTGGCAGCCGCTCGCGTGGCCCCACAGCCCGTGGGGCTACGGGCTTTCCGGCGGCCGTCAGCCTGGGCGACACCGGCGCCCACGTAGGGCCGCCGCGCCAGCCTGCAAAGCATTTTCCGGTAGGGCCGCGTCTCTGGCGACAGCTCCCACGCCCGAAGAGCCAGGAGGGAAAGCCGTGCCTCGTTAGAAAGCTCTTTGGCAGCCGCTCGCGTGACCCCACAGCCCGTGGGGCTGCGGGCTTTGCGGCGGCCGTCAGCCTCGGCGCCACCGGCGCACAGGTGGGGCCGCTGCGCCAGCCTGCAAAGCATTTTCCGGTAGGGCCGCGTCTCTGGCGACAGCTCCCACGCCCGAAGAGCCAGGAGGGAAAGCCGTGCCTCGTTGGAAAGCTCTTTGGCAGCCACTCACGTGGCCCCACAGCCCGTGGGGCTGCGGGCTTTGCGGCGGCCGTCAGCCTCAGTGCCACCGGCGCCCACGTTGCGCCGCCGCGCCAGCCTGCGAAGCATTCTCCGGTAGGGCCGCATCTCTGGCGACAGCTCCCACGCCCGAAGAGCCAGGAGGGAAAGCCGTGCCTCGTTGGAAAGCTCTTTGGCAGCCGCTCGCGTGGCCCCACAGCCCATGGGGCTGCGGGCTTTGCGGCGGCCGTCAGCCTCGATGCCACCGGCGCCCACGTGGGGCCGCTGCGCCAGCCTGCAAAGCTTTTTCCGGTAGGGCCGCGGCTCTGGCGACAGCTCCCACGCCCGAAGAGCCAGGAGGGAAAGCCGTGCCTCGTTGGAAAGCTCTTTGGCAGCCGCTCGCGTGGCCCCACAGCCCATGGGGCTGCGGGCTTTGCGGCGGCCGTCAGCCTCGACGCCACCGGCGCCCAGGTGGGGCCGCCGCGCCAGGCTGCGAAGCATTTTCCGGTAGGGCCGCGGCTCTGGCGACAGCTCCCACGCCCGAAGAGCCAGGAGGGAAAGCCGTGCCTCGTTGGAAAGCTCTTTGGCAGCCGCTCGCGTGGCCCCACAGCCCATGGGGCTGCGGGCTTTGCGGCGGCCGTCAGCCTCGGCGCCACCGGCGCCCACCTTGCGCCGCCACGCCAGCCTGCGAAGCATTTTCCGGTAGGGCCGCGTCTCTGGCGACAGCTCCCACGCCCGAAGAGCCAGGAGGGAAAGCCGTGCCTCGTTGGAAAGCTCTTTGGCAGCCGCTCGCGTGGCCCCACAGCCCGTGGGGCTGCGGGCTTTGCGGCGGCCGTCAGCCTCGGTGACACCGGCGCCCACGTGGGGCCGCCGCGCCAGCCTGCAAAGCATTTTCCGGTAGGGCCGCGGCTCTGGCGACAGCTCCCACGCCCGAAGAGCCAGGAGGGAAAGCCGTGCCTCGTTGGAAAGCTCTTTGGCAGCCGCTCGCGTGGCCCCACAGCCCATGGGGCTGCGGGCTTTGCGGCGGCCGTCAGCCTCAGTGCCACCGGCGCCCACGTTGCGCCGCCGCGCCAGCCTGCGAAGCATTCTCCGGTAGGGCTGCATCTCTGGCGACAGCTCCCACGCCCGAAGAGCCAGGAGGGAAAGCCGTGCCTCGTTGGAAAGCTCTTTGGCAGCCGCTCGCGTGGCCCCACAGCCCGTGGGGCTGCGGGCTTTGCGGCGGCCGTCAGCCTCGACGCCACCGGCGCCCACGTGGGGCCGCTGCGCCAGCCTGCAAAGCATTTTCCGGTAGGGCCGCGGCTCTGGCGACAGCTCCCACGCCCGAAGAGCCAGGAGGGAAAGCCGTGCCTCGTTGGAAAGCTCTTTGGCAGCCGCTCGCGTGGCCCCACAGCCCGTGGGGCTGCGGGCTTTCCGGCGGCCGTCAGCCTCGGCGACACCGGCGCCCACTTCGGGCCGCCGCGCCAGCCTGCAAAGAATTTTCCGGTAGGGCCGCGGCTCTGGCGACAGCTCCCACGCCCGAAGAGCCAGGAGGGAAAGCCGTGCCTCGTTGGAAAGCTCTTTGGCAGCCGCTCGCGTGGCCCCACAGCCCGTGGGGCTGCGGGCTTTGCGGCGGCCGTCAGCCTGGGCGACACTGGCTCCCACTTTGCGCCGCCGCACCAGCCTGCGAAGCATTTTCCGGTAGGGCCGCGGCTCTGGCGACAGCTCCCACGCCCGAAGAGCCAGGAGGGAAAGCCGTGCCTCATTTGAAAGCTCTTTGGCAGCCGCTCGCGTGGCCCCACAGCCCATGGGGCTGCGGGCTTTCCGGCGGCCGTCAGCAAGGGCGCCACCGGCGCCCACGTCGGGCCGCTGCGCCAGCCTGCGAAGCATTTTCCGGTAGGGCCGCGTCTCTGGCGACAGCTCCCACGCCCGAAGAGCCAGGAGGGAAAGCCGTGCCTCGTTGGAAAGCTCTTTGGCAGCCGCTCGCGTGGCCCCACAGCCCGTGGGGCTGCGGGCTTTCCGGCGGCTGTCAGCAAGGGCGCCACCGGCGCCCACGTCGGGCCGCCGCGCCAGCCTGCGAAGCATTTTCCGGTAGGGCCGCGTCTCTGGCGACAGCTCCCACGCCCGAAGAGCCAGGAGGGAAATCCGTGCCTCGTTGGAAAGCTCTTTGGCAGCCGCTCGCGTGGCCCCACAGCCCGTGGGGCTGCGGGCTTTGCGGCGGCCGTCAGCCTCGGCGCCACCGGCGCCCACGTGGGGCCGCCGCGCCAGCCTGCGTAGCATTTTCTGGTAGGGCCGCGTCTCTGGCGACAGCTCCCACGCCCGAAGAGCCAGGAGGGAAAGCCGTGCCTCGTTGGAAAGCTCTTTGGCAGCCGCTCGCGTGGCCCCACAGCCCGTAGGGCTGCGGGCTTTGCAGCGGCCGTCAGCCTCGGCGCCACCGGCGCCCACGTTGCGTCGCCGCGCCAGCCTGCGAAGCATTTTCCGGTAGGGCCACGTCTCTGGCGACAGCTCCCACGCCCGAAGAGCCAGGAGGGAAAGCCGTGCCTCGTTGGAAAGCTCTTTGGCAGCCGCTCGTGTGGCCCCACAGCCCATGGGGCTGCGGGCTTTGCGGCGGCCGTCAGCCTCGACGCCACCGGCGCCCACGTGTGGCCGCTGCGCCAGCCTGCAAAGCATTTTCCGGTAGGGCCGCGTCTCTGGCGACAGCTCCCACGCCCGAAGAGCCAGGAGGGAAAGCCGTGCCTCGTTGGAAAGCTCTTTGGCAGCCGCTCGCGTGGCCCCACAGCCCATGGGGCTGCGGGCTTTGTGGCGGCTGTCAGCCTCAGTGCCACCGGCGCCCACGTTGCGTCGCCGCGCCAGCCTGCGAAGCATTTTCCAGTAGGGCCGCGGCTCTGGCGACAGCTCCCACGCCCGAAGAGCCAGGAGGGAAAGCCGTGCCTCGTTGGAAAGCTCTTTGGCAGCCGCTCGCGTGGCCCCACAGCCCGTGGGTCTGCGGGCTTTGCGGCGGCCGTCAGCCTGGGCGCCACCTAAGCCAACGTCGGGCCGCCGCGCCAGCCTGCGAAGCATTTTCAGGTAGGGCCGCGTCTCTGGCGACAGCTCCCACGCCCGAAGAGCCAGGAGGGAAAGCCGTGCCTCGTTGGAAAGCTCTTTGGCAACCGCTCGCGTGGCCCCACAGCCCATGGGGCTGCGGGCTTTGCGGCGGTCGTCAGCCTGGGTGACACAGGCGCCCACGTGGCGCCGCCGCGCCAGCCTGCGAAGCATTTTCCGGTAGGGCCGCGGCTCTGGCGACAGCTCCCACGCCCGAAGAGCCAGGAGGGAAAGCCGTGCCTCGTTGGAAAGCTCTTTGGCAGCCGCTCGTGTGGCCCCACAGCCCGTGGGGCTGCGGGTTTTCCGGCGGCCGTCAGCCTGGGCGCCACCGACGCCCACGTCGGGCCGCCGCGCCAGCCTGCGAAGCATTTTCCGGTAGGGCCGCGTCTCTGGCGACAGCTCCCACGCCCGAAGAGCCAGGAGGGAAAGCCGTGCCTCGTTGGAAAGCTCTTTGGCAGCCGCTCGCGTGGCCCCACAGCCCGTGGGGCTGCGGGCTTTGCGGCGGCCGTCAGCCTCGGCGACACCGGCGCCCACGTGGGGCCGCCGCGCCAGCCTGCAAAGCATTTTCCGGTAGGGCCGCGGCTCTGGCGACAGCTCCCACGCCCGAAGAGCCAGGAGGGAAAGCCATGCCTCGTTGGAAAGCTCTTTGGCAGCCGCTCGCGTGGCCCCACAGCCCGTGGGGCTGCGGGCTTTCCGGCGGCCGTCAGCCTCGGCGACACCGGCGCCCACTTCGGGCCGCCGCGCCAGCCTGCAAAGAATTTTCCGGTAGGGCCGCGGCTCTGGCGACAGCTCCCACGCCCGAAGAGCCAGGAGGGAAAGCCGTGCCTCGTTGGAAAGCTCTTTGGCAGCCGCTCGCGTGGCCCCACAGCCCGTGGGGCTGCGGGCTTTGCGGCGGCCGTCAGCCTGGGCGACACCGGCTCCCACTTTGCGCCGCCGCACCAGCCTGCGAAGCATTTTCCGGTAGGGCCGCGTCTCTGGCGACAGCTCCCACGCCCGAAGAGCCAGGAGGGAAAGCCGTGCCTCATTTGAAAGCTCTTTGGCAGCCGCTCGCGTGGCCCCACAGCCCGTGGGGCTGCGTGCTTTCCGGCGGCCGTCAGCAAGGGCGCCACCGGCGCCCACGTCGGGCCGCCGCGCCAGCCTGCGAAGCATTTTCCGGTAGGGCCGCGTCTCTGGCGACAGCTCCCACGCCCGAAGAGCCAGGAGGGAAAGCCGTGCCTCGTTGGAAAGCTCTTTGGCAGCCGCTCGCGTGGCCCCACAGCCCGTGGGGCTGCGGGCTTTCCGGCGGCTGTCAGCAAGGGCGCCACCGGCGCCCACGTCGGGCCGCCGCGCCAGCCTGCGAAGCATTTTCCGGTAGGGCCGCGTCTCTGGCGACAGCTCCCACACCTGAAGAGCCAGGCGGGAAAGCCATGCCTCGTTGGAAAGCTCTTTGGCAGCCGCTCGCGTGGCCCCACAGCCCGTGGGGCTGCGGGCTTTCCGGCGGCCGTCAGTCTCAGTGCCACCGGCGCCCACGTTGCGCCGCCGCGTCAGCCTGCGAAGCATTTTCCGGTAGGGCCGCGGCTCTGGCGACAGCTCCCACGCCTGAAGAGCCAGGAGGGAAAGCCATGCCTCGTTGGAAAGCTCTTTGGCAGCCGCTCGCGTGGCCCCACAGCCCGTGGGGCTGCGGGCTTTGCGGCGGCCGTCAGCCTGGGCGCCACCGGCGCCCACGTGGCAGCGCCGCGCCAGCCTGCGAAGCATTTTCCGGTAGGGCCGCGTCTCTGGCGACAGCTCCCACGCCCGAAGAGCCAGGAGGGAAAGCCGTGCCTCGTTGGAAAGCTCTTTGGCCGCCGCTCGCGTGGCCCCACAGCCCGTGGGGCTGCGGGCTTTGCGGCGGCCGTCAGCCTGGGCGACACCGGCGCCCACGTCAGGCTGCCGCGCCAGCCTGCGAAGAATTTTCCGGTAGGGCCGCGGCTCTGGCGACAGCTCCCACGCCTGAAGAGCCAGGAGGGAAAGCCATGCCTCGTTGGAAAGCTCTTTGGCAGCCGCTCGCGTGGCCCCACAGCCCGTGGGGCTGCGGGCTTTCCGGCGGCCATCAACCTCAGCGCCACCGGCGCCCACGTTGCGCCGCCGCGTCAGCCTGCGAAGCATTTTCCGGTAGGGCCGCGTCTCTGGCGACAGCTCCCACGCCCGAAGAGCCAGGAGGGAAAGCCGTGCCTCGTTGGAAAGCTCTTTGGCAGCCGCTCGCGTGGCCCCACAGCCCATGGGGCTGCGGGCTTTGCGGCGGCCGTCAGCCTCGGCGACACCGGCGCCCACGTCGGGCCGCCACGCCAGCCTGCGAAGCATTTTCCGGTAGGGCCGCGGGTCTGGCGACAGCTCCCACGCCCGAAGAGCCAGGAGGGAAAGCCGTGCCTCGTTGGAAAGCTCTTTGGCAGCCGCTCGCGTGGCCCCACAGCCCATGGGGCTGCGGGCTTTCCGGCGGCCGTCAGCCTCGGCGCCACCGGCGCCCACGTGGCACGACCGCGCCTGCCTGTGAAGCATTTTCCGGTAGGGCCGCGGCTCTGGCGACAGCTCCCACGCCTGAAGAGCCAGGAGGGAAAGCCATGCCTCGTTGGAAAGCTCTTTGGCAGCCGCTCGCGTGGCCCCACAGCCCGTGGGGCTGCGGGCTTTGCGGCGGCCGTCAGCCTCGGCGACACCGGCGCCCAGGTGATGCCGCCGCGCCAGCCTGCGAAGCATTTTCCGGTAGGGCCGCGGCTCTGGCAACAGCTCCCACGCCCGAAGAGCCAGGAGGGAAAGCCGTGCCTCGTTGGAAAGCTCTTTGGCAGCCGCTCACGTGGCCCCACAGCCCGTGGGGCTGCGGGCTTTGCGGCGGCCGTCAGCCTCGGCGCCACCGGCGCCCACGTGGAACGACCGCGCCAGCCTGCGAAGCATTTTCCGGTAGGGCCGCGGCTCTGGCGACAGCTCCCACGCCTGAAGAGCCAGGAGGGAAAGCCATGCCTCGTTGGAAAGCTCTTTGGCAGCCGCTCGCGTGGCCCCACAGCCCGTGGGGCTACGGGCTTTCCGGCGGCCGTCAGCCTGGGCGACACCGGCGCCCACGTAGGGCCGCCGCGCCAGCCTGCAAAGCATTTTCCGGTAGGGCCGCGTCTCTGGCGACAGCTCCCACGCCCGAAGAGCCAGGAGGGAAAGCCGTGCCTCGTTAGAAAGCTCTTTGGCAGCCGCTCGCGTGACCCCACAGCCCGTGGGGCTGCGGGCTTTGCGGCGGCCGTCAGCCTCGGCGCCACCGGCGCACAGGTGGGGCCGCTGCGCCAGCCTGCAAAGCATTTTCCGGTAGGGCCGCGTCTCTGGCGACAGCTCCCACGCCCGAAGAGCCAGGAGGGAAAGCCGTGCCTCGTTGGAAAGCTCTTTGGCAGCCACTCACGTGGCCCCACAGCCCGTGGGGCTGCGGGCTTTGCGGCGGCCGTCAGCCTCAGTGCCACCGGCGCCCACGTTGCGCCGCCGCGCCAGCCTGCGAAGCATTCTCCGGTAGGGCCGCATCTCTGGCGACAGCTCCCACGCCCGAAGAGCCAGGAGGGAAAGCCGTGCCTCGTTGGAAAGCTCTTTGGCAGCCGCTCGCGTGGCCCCACAGCCCATGGGGCTGCGGGCTTTGCGGCGGCCGTCAGCCTCGATGCCACCGGCGCCCACGTGGGGCCGCTGCGCCAGCCTGCAAAGCTTTTTCCGGTAGGGCCGCGGCTCTGGCGACAGCTCCCACGCCCGAAGAGCCAGGAGGGAAAGCCGTGCCTCGTTGGAAAGCTCTTTGGCAGCCGCTCGCGTGGCCCCACAGCCCATGGGGCTGCGGGCTTTGCGGCGGCCGTCAGCCTCGACGCCACCGCCGCCCAGGTGGGGCCGCCGCGCCAGGCTGCGAAGCATTTTCCGGTAGGGCCGCGGCTCTGGCGACAGCTCCCACGCCCGAAGAGCCAGGAGGGAAAGCCGTGCCTCGTTGGAAAGCTCTTTGGCAGCCGCTCGCGTGGCCCCACAGCCCATGGGGCTGCGGGCTTTGCGGCGGCCGTCAGCCTCGGCGCCACCGGCGCCCACCTTGCGCCGCCACGCCAGCCTGCGAAGCATTTTCCGGTAGGGCCGCGTCTCTGGCGACAGCTCCCACGCCCGAAGAGCCAGGAGGGAAAGCCGTGCCTCGTTGGAAAGCTCTTTGGCAGCCGCTCGCGTGGCCCCACAGCCCGTGGGGCTGCGGGCTTTGCGGCGGCCGTCAGCCTCGGTGACACCGGCGCCCACGTGGGGCCGCCGCGCCAGCCTGCAAAGCATTTTCCGGTAGGGCCGCGGCTCTGGCGACAGCTCCCACGCCCGAAGAGCCAGGAGGGAAAGCCGTGCCTCGTTGGAAAGCTCTTTGGCAGCCGCTCGCGTGGCCCCACAGCCCATGGGGCTGCGGGCTTTGCGGCGGCCGTCAGCCTCAGTGCCACCGGCGCCCACGTTGCGCCGCCGCGCCAGCCTGCGAAGCATTCTCCGGTAGGGCTGCATCTCTGGCGACAGCTCCCACGCCCGAAGAGCCAGGAGGGAAAGCCGTGCCTCGTTGGAAAGCTCTTTGGCAGCCGCTCGCGTGGCCCCACAGCCCGTGGGGCTGCGGGCTTTGCGGCGGCCGTCAGCCTCGACGCCACCGGCGCCCACGTGGGGCCGCTGCGCCAGCCTGCAAAGCATTTTCCGGTAGGGCCGCGGCTCTGGCGACAGCTCCCACGCCCGAAGAGCCAGGAGGGAAAGCCGTGCCTCGTTGGAAAGCTCTTTGGCAGCCGCTCGCGTGGCCCCACAGCCCGTGGGGCTGCGGGCTTTCCGGCGGCCGTCAGCCTCGGCGACACCGGCGCCCACTTCGGGCCGCCGCGCCAGCCTGCAAAGAATTTTCCGGTAGGGCCGCGGCTCTGGCGACAGCTCCCACGCCCGAAGAGCCAGGAGGGAAAGCCGTGCCTCGTTGGAAAGCTCTTTGGCAGCCGCTCGCGTGGCCCCACAGCCCGTGGGGCTGCGGGCTTTGCGGCGGCCGTCAGCCTGGGCGACACTGGCTCCCACTTTGCGCCGCCGCACCAGCCTGCGAAGCATTTTCCGGTAGGGCCGCGGCTCTGGCGACAGCTCCCACGCCCGAAGAGCCAGGAGGGAAAGCCGTGCCTCATTTGAAAGCTCTTTGGCAGCCGCTCGCGTGGCCCCACAGCCCATGGGGCTGCGGGCTTTCCGGCGGCCGTCAGCAAGGGCGCCACCGGCGCCCACGTCGGGCCGCTGCGCCAGCCTGCGAAGCATTTTCCGGTAGGGCCGCGTCTCTGGCGACAGCTCCCACGCCCGAAGAGCCAGGAGGGAAAGCCGTGCCTCGTTGGAAAGCTCTTTGGCAGCCGCTCGCGTGGCCCCACAGCCCGTGGGGCTGCGGGCTTTCCGGCGGCTGTCAGCAAGGGCGCCACCGGCGCCCACGTCGGGCCGCCGCGCCAGCCTGCGAAGCATTTTCCGGTAGGGCCGCGTCTCTGGCGACAGCTCCCACGCCCGAAGAGCCAGGAGGGAAAGCCGTGCCTCGTTGGAAAGCTCTTTGGCAGCCGCTCGCGTGGCCCCACAGCCCGTGGGGCTGCGGGCTTTGCGGCGGCCGTCAGCCTCGGCGCCACCGGCGCCCACGTGGGGCCGCCGCGCCAGCCTGCGTAGCATTTTCTGGTAGGGCCGCGTCTCTGGCGACAGCTCCCACGCCCGAAGAGCCAGGAGGGAAAGCCGTGCCTCGTTGGAAAGCTCTTTGGCAGCCGCTCGCGTGGCCCCACAGCCCGTAGGGCTGCGGGCTTTGCAGCGGCCGTCAGCCTCGGCGCCACCGGCGCCCACGTTGCGTCGCCGCGCCAGCCTGCGAAGCATTTTCCGGTAGGGCCACGTCTCTGGCGACAGCTCCCACGCCCGAAGAGCCAGGAGGGAAAGCCGTGCCTCGTTGGAAAGCTCTTTGGCAGCCGCTCGTGTGGCCCCACAGCCCATGGGGCTGCGGGCTTTGCGGCGGCCGTCAGCCTCGACGCCACCGGCGCCCACGTGTGGCCGCTGCGCCAGCCTGCAAAGCATTTTCCGGTAGGGCCGCGTCTCTGGCGACAGCTCCCACGCCCGAAGAGCCAGGAGGGAAAGCCGTGCCTCGTTGGAAAGCTCTTTGGCAGCCGCTCGCGTGGCCCCACAGCCCATGGGGCTGCGGGCTTTGTGGCGGCTGTCAGCCTCAGTGCCACCGGCGCCCACGTTGCGTCGCCGCGCCAGCCTGCGAAGCATTTTCCAGTAGGGCCGCGGCTCTGGCGACAGCTCCCACGCCCGAAGAGCCAGGAGGGAAAGCCGTGCCTCGTTGGAAAGCTCTTTGGCAGCCGCTCGCGTGGCCCCACAGCCCGTGGGTCTGCGGGCTTTGCGGCGGCCGTCAGCCTGGGCGCCACCTAAGCCAACGTCGGGCCGCCGCGCCAGCCTGCGAAGCATTTTCAGGTAGGGCCGCGTCTCTGGCGACAGCTCCCACGCCCGAAGAGCCAGGAGGGAAAGCCGTGCCTCGTTGGAAAGCTCTTTGGCAACCGCTCGCGTGGCCCCACAGCCCATGGGGCTGCGGGCTTTGCGGCGGTCGTCAGCCTGGGTGACACAGGCGCCCACGTGGCGCCGCCGCGCCAGCCTGCGAAGCATTTTCCGGTAGGGCCGCGGCTCTGGCGACAGCTCCCACGCCCGAAGAGCCAGGAGGGAAAGCCGTGCCTCGTTGGAAAGCTCTTTGGCAGCCGCTCGTGTGGCCCCACAGCCCGTGGGGCTGCGGGTTTTCCGGCGGCCGTCAGCCTGGGCGCCACCGACGCCCACGTCGGGCCGCCGCGCCAGCCTGCGAAGCATTTTCCGGTAGGGCCGCGTCTCTGGCGACAGCTCCCACGCCCGAAGAGCCAGGAGGGAAAGCCGTGCCTCGTTGGAAAGCTCTTTGGCAGCCGCTCGCGTGGCCCCACAGCCCGTGGGGCTGCGGGCTTTGCGGCGGCCGTCAGCCTCGGCGACACCGGCGCCCACGTGGGGCCGCCGCGCCAGCCTGCAAAGCATTTTCCGGTAGGGCCGCGGCTCTGGCGACAGCTCCCACGCCCGAAGAGCCAGGAGGGAAAGCCGTGCCTCGTTGGAAAGCTCTTTGGCAGCCGCTCGCGTGGCCCCACAGCCCGTGGGGCTGCGGGCTTTCCGGCGGCCGTCAGCCTCGGCGACACCGGCGCCCACTTCGGGCCGCCGCGCCAGCCTGCAAAGAATTTTCCGGTAGGGCCGCGGCTCTGGCGACAGCTCCCACGCCCGAAGAGCCAGGAGGGAAAGCCGTGCCTCGTTGGAAAGCTCTTTGGCAGCCGCTCGCGTGGCCCCACAGCCCGTGGGGCTGCGGGCTTTGCGGCGGCCGTCAGCCTGGGCGACACCGGCTCCCACTTTGCGCCGCCGCACCAGCCTGCGAAGCATTTTCCGGTAGGGCCGCGTCTCTGGCGACAGCTCCCACGCCCGAAGAGCCAGGAGGGAAAGCCGTGCCTCATTTGAAAGCTCTTTGGCAGCCGCTCGCGTGGCCCCACAGCCCGTGGGGCTGCGTGCTTTCCGGCGGCCGTCAGCAAGGGCGCCACCGGCGCCCACGTCGGGCCGCCGCGCCAGCCTGCGAAGCATTTTCCGGTAGGGCCGCGTCTCTGGCGACAGCTCCCACGCCCGAAGAGCCAGGAGGGAAAGCCGTGCCTCGTTGGAAAGCTCTTTGGCAGCCGGTCGCGTGGCCCCACAGCCCGTGGGGCTGCGGGCTTTCCGGCGGCTGTCAGCAAGGGCGCCACCGGCGCCCACGTCGGGCCGCCGCGCCAGCCTGCGAAGCATTTTCCGGTAGGGCCGCGTCTCTGGCGACAGCTCCCACGCCCGAAGAGCCAGGAGGGAAAGCCGTGCCTCGTTGGAAAGCTCTTTGGCAGCCGCTCGCGTGGCCCCACAGCCCGTGGGGCTGCGGGCTTTGCGGCGGCCGTCAGCCTCGGCGCCACCGGCGCCCACGTGGGGCCGCCGCGCCAGCCTGCGTAGCATTTTCTGGTATTGCCGCGTCTCTGGCGACAGCTCCCACGCCCGAAGAGCCAGGAGGGAAAGCCGTGCCTCGTTGGAAAGCTCTTTGGCAGCCGCTCGCGTGGCCCCACAGCCCGTGGGGCTGCGGGCTTTGCAGCGGCCGTCAGCCTCGGCGCCACCGGCGCCCACGTGGCGTCGCCACGCCAGCCTGCGAAGCATTTTCCGGTAGGGCCGCGGCTCTGCCGACAGCTCCCACGCCCGAAGAGCCAGGAGGGAAAGCCGTGCCTCGTTGGAAAGCTCTTTGGCAGCCGCTCGTGTGGCCCCACAGCCCGTGGGGCTGCGGGCTTTGCGGCGGCCGTCAGCCTGGGCGCCACCTAAGCCAACGTCGGGCCGCCGCGCCAGCCTGCGAAGCATTTTCCGGTAGGGCCGCGTCTCTGGCGACAGCTCCCACGCCCGAAGAGCCAGGAGGGAAAGCCGTACCTCGTTGGAAAGCTCTTTGGCAACCGCTCGCGTGGCCCCACAGCCCATGGGCCTGCGGGCTTTGCGGCGGTCGTCAGCCTGGGTGACACAGGCGCCCACGTGGCGCCGCCGCGCCAGCCTGCGAAGCATTTTCCGGTAGGGCCGCGTCTCTGGCGACAGCTCCCACGCCCGAAGAGCCAGGAGGGAAAGCCGTGCCTCGTTGGAAAGCTCTTTGGCAGCCGCTCGTGTGGCCCCAAAGCCCGTGGGGCTGCGGGTTTTCCGGCGGCCGTCAGCCTGGGCGCCACCGACGCCCACGTCGGGCCGCCGCGCCAGCCTGCGAAGCATTTTCAGGTAGGGCCGCGGCTCTGGCGACAGCTCCCACGCCCGAAGAGCCAGGAGGGAAAGCCGTGCCTCGTTGGAAAGCTCTTTGGCAGCCGCTCGCGTGGCCCCACAGCCCGTGGGGCTGCGGGCTTTGCGGCGGCCGTCAGCCTCGGCGACACCGGCGCCCACGTGGGGCCGCCGCGCCAGCCTGCAAAGCATTTTCCGGTAGGGCCGCGGCTCTGGCGACAGCTCCCACGCCCGAAGAGCCAGGAGGGAAAGCCGTGCCTCGTTGGAAAGCTCTTTGGCAGCCGCTCGCGTGGCCCCACAGCCCGTGGGGCTGCGGGCTTTCCGGCGGCCGTCAGCCTCGGCGACACCGGCGCCCACTTCGGGCCGCCGCGCCAGCCTGCAAAGAATTTTCCGGTAGGGCCGCGGCTCTGGCGACAGCTCCCACGCCCGAAGAGCCAGGAGGGAAAGCCGTGCCTCATTTGAAAGCTCTTTGGCAGCCGCTCGCGTGGCCCCACAGCCCATGGGGCTGCGGGCTTTCCGGCGGCCGTCAGCCTCGGCGACACCGGCGCCCAGGTGGGGCCGCCGCGCCAGCCTGCAAAGAATTTTCCGGTAGGGCCGTGGCTCTGGCGACAGCTCCCACGCCCGAAGAGCCAGGAGGGAAAGCCGTGCCTCGTTGGAAAGCTCTTTGGCAGAAGCACGCGTGGCCCCACAGCCCATGGGGCTGCGGGCTTTCCGGCGGCCGTCAGCCTCAGTGCCACCGGCGCCCACGTTGCGTCGCCGCGCCAGCCTGCAAAGCATTTTCCAGTAGGGCCGCGGCTCTGGCGACAGCTCCCACGCCCGAAGAGCCAGGAGGGAAAGCCGTGCCTCGTTGGAAAGCTCTTTGGCAGCCGCTCGCGTGGCCCCACAGCCCGTGGGGCTGCGGATCTTCCGGCGACCGTCAGCCTCGGCGCCATCGGCGCCCACGTCGGTCCGCCGCGCCAGCCTGCGAAGCATTTTCCGGTAGGGCCGCGTCTCTGGCGACAGCTCCCACGCCCGAAGAGCCAGGAGGGAAAGCCATGCCTCGTTGGAAAGCTCTTTGGCAGCCGCTCGCGTGGCCCCACAGCCCGTGGGGCTGCGGGCTTTCCGGCGGCCGTCAGCCTCGGCGACACCGGCGCCCACGTCGGGCCGCCGCGCCAGCCTGCAAAGCATTTTCTGGTAGGGCCGCGGCTCTGGCGACAGCTCCCACGCCCGAAGAGCCAGGAGGGAAAGCCGTGCCTCGTTGGAAAGCTCTTTGGCAGCCGGTCGCGTGGCCCCACAGCCCGTGGGGCTGCGGGCTTTCCGGCGGCCGTCAGCCTCGGCGACACCGGCGCCCAGGCGATGCCGCCGCGCCAGCCTGCGAAGCATTTTCCGGTAGGGCCGCGTCTCTGGCAACAGCTCCCACGCCCGAAGAGCCAGGAGGGAAAGACGTGCCTCATTGGAAAGCTCTTTGGCAGCCACTCGCGTGGCCCCACAGCCCATGGGGCTGCGGGCTTTGCGGCGGCTGTCAGCCTCGGCGCCACCGGCGCCCAGGTGGGGCCGCTGCACCAGCCTGCGAAGCATTTTCCAGTAGGGCCGCGGCTCTGGCGACAGCTCCCACGCCCGAAGAGCTAGGAGGGAAAGCCGTGCCTCGTTGGAAAACTCTTTGGCAGCCGCTCGCGTGGCCCCACAGCCCATGGGGCTGCGGGCTTTGCGGCGGCCGTCAGCCTCAGTGCCACCGGTGCCCACGTTGCGACGCGCGCCAGCCTGCGAAGCATTTTCCGGTAGGGCCGCGGCTCTGGCGACAGCTCCCACGCCCGAAGAGCCAGGAGGGAAAGCCGTGCCTCGTTGGAAAGCTCTTTGGCAGCCGCTCGCGTGGCCCCACAGCCCATGGGGCTGCGGGCTTTGCGGCGGTCGTCAGCCTGGGTGACACAGGCGCCCACGTGGCGCCGCCGCGCCAGCCTGCAAAGCATTTTCCGGTAGGGCCGCGTCTCTGGCGACAGCTCCCACGCCCGAAGAGCCAGGAGGGAAAGCCGTGCCTCGTTGGAAAGCTCTTTGGCAGCCGCTCGTGTGGCCCCACAGCCCGTGGGGCTGCGGGCTTTGCGGCGGCCGTCAGCCTGGGCGACACCGGCGCCCAGGTGATGCCGCCGCGCCAGCCTGCGAAGCATTTTCCGGTAGGGCCGCGGCTCTGGCAACAGCTCCCACGCCCGAAGAGCCAGGAGGGAAAGCCGTGCCTCGTTGGAAAGCTCTTTGGCAACCGCTCGCGTGGCCCCACAGCCCGTGGGGCTGCGGACTTTGCGGCGGCCGTCAGCCTCAGTGCCACCGGCTCCCACGTTGCGATGCCGCGCCAGCCTGCGAAGCATTTTCCGGTAGGGCCGCGGCTCTGGCGACAGCTCCAACGCCCGTAGAGCCAGGAGGGAAAGCCGTGCCTCGTTGGAAAGCTCTTTGGCAACCGCTCGCGTGGCCCCACAGCCCATGGGGCTGCGGGCTTTGTGGCGGTCGTCAGCCTGGGTGACACAGGCGCCCACGTGGCGCCGCCGCGCCAGCCTCCGAAGCATTTTCCGGTAGGGCCGCGTCTCTAGCGACAGCTCCCACGCCCGAAGAGCCAGGAGGGAAAGCCGTGCCTCGTTGGAAAGCTCTTTGGCAGCCGCTCGTGTGGCCCCACAGCCCGTGGGGCTGCGGGCTTTCCGGCGGCCGTCAGCCTGGGCGCCACCGACGCCCACGTCGGGCCGCCGCGCCAGCCTGCGAAGCATTTTCAGGTAGGGCCGCGTCTCTGGCGACAGCTCCCACGCCCGAAGAGCCAGGAGGGAAAGCCGTGCCTCATTGGAAAGCTCTTTGGCAGCCACTCGCGTGGCCATACAGACCGTGGGGCTGCGGGCTTTGCGGCGGCCGTCAGCCTGGGCACACCGGCGCCCACGTGGCACCGCCGCGCCAGCCTGCGAAGCATTTTCCGGTAGGGCCGCGGCTCTGGCGACAGCTCCCACGCCCGAAGAGCCAGGAGGGAAAGCCGTGCCTCGTTGGAAAGCTCTTTGGCAGCCGCTCGCGTGGCCCCACAGCCCGTGGGGCTGCGGGCTTTGCGGCGGCCGTCAGCCTGGGCGACACCGGCGCCCACGTCAGGCTGCCGCGCCAGCCTGCGAAGCATTTTCCGGTAGGGCCGCGTCTCTGGCGACAGCTCCCACGCCCGAAGAGCCAGGAGGGAAAGCCGTGCCTCGTTGGAAAGCTCTTTGGCAGTCGCTCGCGTGGCCCCACAGCCCGTGGGGCTGCAGGCTTTGCGGCAGCCGTCAGCCTGGGTGACACCGGCGCCCAGGTGGGGCCGCCGCGCCAGCCTGCAAAGAATTTTCCGGTAGGGCCGCGTCTCTGGCGACAGCTCCCACGCCCGAAGAGCCAGGAGGGAAAGCCGTGCCTCATTGGAAAGCTCTTTGGCAGCCGCTCGCGTGACCCCACAGCCCGTGGGGCTGCGGGCTTTGCGGCGGCCGTCAGCCTCGGCGACACCGGCGCCCAGTTGGAGCCGCCGCGCCAGCCTGCGAAGCATTTTCCGGTAGGGCCGCGGCTCTGGCGACAGCTCCCACGCCCGAAGAGCCAGGAGGGAAAGCCGTGCCTCGTTGGAAAGCTCTTTGGCAGCCGCTCGCGTGGCCCCACAGCCCATGGGGCTGCGGGCTTTGCGGCGGCCATCAGCCTCAGTGCCACCGGCGCCCACGTGGCGCTGCCGCGCCAGCCGGCGAAGCATTTTCCGGTAGGGCCGCGGCTCTGGCGACAGCTCCCACGCCCGAAGAGCCAGGAGGGAAAGCCGTGCCTCGTTGGAAAGCTCTTTGGCAGCCACTCACGTGGCCCCATAGCCCGTGGGGCTGCGGGCTTTCCGGCGGCTGTCAGCCTCGGCGCCACCGGCGCCCACGTGGCACGACCGCGCCAGCCTGCGAAGCATTTTCCGGTAGGGCCGCGGCTCTGGCGACAGCTCCCACGGCCGAAGAGCCAGGAGGGAAAGCCATGCCTCATTGGAAAGCTCTTTGGCAGTCGCTCGCGTGGCCCCACAGCCCGTGGGGCTGCGGGCGTTGCGGCGGCCGTCAGCCTCGGCGACACCGGCGCCCAGGTGATGCCGCCGCGCCAGCCTGCGAAGCATTTTCCGGTAGGGCCGCGGCTCTGGCAACAGCTCCCACGCCTGAAGAGCCAGGAGGGAAAGCCATGCCTCGTTGGAAAGCTCTTTGGCAGCCGCTCGCGTGGCCCGACAGCCCGTGGGGCTGCGGGCTTTCCGGCGGCCGTCAGCCTCGGCGCCACTGGCGCCCACGTAGGGCCGCCGCGCCAGACTGCAAAGCATTTTCCGGTAGGGCCGCGGCTCTGACGACAGCTCCCATGCCCGAAGAGCCAGGAGGGAAAGCCATGCCTCGTTGGAAAGCTCTTTGGCAGCCGCTCGCGTGGCCCCACAGCCCGTGGGGCTGCGGGCTTTCCGGCGGCCGTCAGCCTCGGCGCCACTGGCGCCCACGTAGGGCCGCCGCGCCAGACTGCAAAGCATTTTCCGGTAGGGCCGCGGCTCTGACGACAGCTCCCATGCCCGAAGAGCCAGGAGGGAAAGCCGTGCCTCGTTGGAAAGCTCTTTGGCAGCCGCTTGCGTGGCCCCACAGCCCATGGGGCTGCGGGCTTTCCGGCGGCCGTCAGTCTCGGCGCCACCGGCGCCCACGTGGCACCGCCGCGCCAGGCTGCGAAGCATTTTCCGGTAGGGCCGCGGCTCTGGCGACAGCTCCCACGCCTGAAGAGCCAGGAGGGAAAGCCATGCCTCGTTGGAAAGCTCTTTGGCAGCCGCTCGCGTGGCCCCACAGCCCGTGGGTCTGCGGGCTTTCCGGCGGCCGTCAGCCTCGCCGCCATCGGCGCCCAAGTCGGGCGTACTCGCCAGCCTGCGAAGCATTTTCCGGTAGGGCCGCGGCTCTGGCGACAGCTCCCACGCCTGAAGAGCCAGGAGGGAAAGCCGTGCCTCGTTGGAAAGTTCTTTGGCAGCCGCTCGCGTGGCCCCACAGCCCATGGGGCTGCGGGCTTTGCGGCAGCCGTCAGCCTGGGCGACACCGACGGCCACGTGGCGCCGCCGCGCCAGCCTGCGAAGCATTTTCCGGTAGGGCCGCGTCTCTGGCGACAGCTCCCACGCCCGAAGAGCCAGGAGGGAAAGCCGTGCCTCGTTGGAAAGCTCTTTGGCAGCCGCTCGCGTGGCCCCACAGCCCATGGGGCTGCGGGCTTTGCGGCGGCCGTCAGCCTCGGCGCCACCGGCGCCCACGTGGCACGACCGCGCCTGCCTGTGAAGCATTTTCCGGTAGGGCCGCGGCTCTGGCGACAGCTCCCACGCCTGAAGAGCCAGGAGGGAAAGCCATGCCTCGTTGGAAAGCTCTTTGGCAGCCGCTCACGTGGCCCCACAGCCCGTGGGGCTGCGGGCTTTGCGGCGGCCGTCAGCCTCAGTGCCACCGGCGCCCAGGTGGGGCCGCCGCGCCAGCCTGCGAAGCATTTTCCGGTAGGGCCGCGGCGCTGGCAACAGCTCCCACGCCCGAAGAGCCAGGAGGGAAAGCCGTGCCTCGTTGGAAAGCTCTTTGGCAGCCACTCACGTGGCCCCACAGCCCGTGGGGCTGCGGGCTTTGCGGCGGCCGTCAGCCTCAGTGCCACCGGCGCCCACGTGGTGCTGCCGCGCCAGCCTGCAAAGCATTTTGCGGTAGGGCCGCGGCTCTGGCGACAGCTCCCACGCCCGAAGAGCCAGGAGGGAAAGCCGTGCCTCATTGGAAAGCTCTTTGGCAGCCACTCACGTTGCCCCATAGCCCGTGGGGCTGCGGGCTTTCCGGCGGCAGTCAGCCTCGGCGCCACCGGCGCCCACGTGGCACGACCGCGTCAGCCTGCGAAGCATTTTCCGGTAGGGCCGCGGCTCTGGCGACAGCTCCCACGCCTGAAGAGCCAGGAGGGAAAGCCATGCCTCGTTGGAAAGCTCTTTGGCAGCCGCTCGCGTGGCCCCACAGCCCGTGGGGCTGCGGGCTTTGCGGCGGCCGTCAGCCTCGGCGCCACCGGCGCCCACGTGGCACCGCCGCGCCAGCCTGCGAAGCATTTTCCGGTAGGGCCGCGTCTCTGGCGACAGCTCCCACGCCTGAAGACCCAGGAGGGAAAGCCGTGCCTCGTTGGAAAGCTCTTTGGCCGCCGCTCGCGTGGCCCCACAGCCCGTGGGGCTGCGGGCTTTCCGGCGGCCGTCAGCCTGGGCGACACCGGCGCCCACGTCAGGCTGCCGCGCCAGCCTGCGAAGCATTTTCCGGTAGGGCCGCGTCTCTGGCGACAGCTCCCACGCCCGAAGAGCCAGGAGGGAAAGCCGTGCCTCGTTGGAAAGCTCTTTGGCAGTCGCTCGCGTGGCCCCACAGCCCGTGGGGCTGCAGGCTTTGCGGCAGCCGTCAGCCTGGGTGACACCGGCGCCCAGGTGGGGCCGCCGCGCCAGCCTGCAAAGAATTTTCCGGTAGGGCCGCGTCTCTGGCGACAGCTCCCACGCCCGAAGAGCCAGGAGGGAAAGCCGTGCCTCATTGGAAAGCTCTTTGGCAGCCACTCGCGTGGCCCCACAGCCCGTGGGGCTGCGGGCTTTCCGGCGGCTGTCAGCCTCGGCGCCACTGGCGCCCACGTGGCGCGACCGCGCCAGCCTGCGAAGCATTTTCCGGTAGGGCCGCGTCTCTGGCGACAGCTCCCACGCCCGAAGAGCCAGGAGGGAAAGCCGTGCCTCGTTGGAAAGCTCTTTGGCAGCCGCTCGCGTGGCCCCACAGCCCATGGGGCTGCGGGCTTTGCGGCGGCCGTCAGCCTCGGTGCCACCGGCGCCCACATCGGGCCGCCACGCCAGCCTGCGAAGCATTTTCCGGTAGGGCGGCGTCTCTGGCGACAGCTCCCACGGCCGAAGAGCCAGGAGGGAAAGCCATGCCTCGTTGGAAAGCTCTTTGGCAGCCACTCACGTGGCCCCACAGCCCGTGGGGCTGCGGGCTTTCCGGCGGCCGTCAGCCTCGCCGCCATCGGCGCCCACGTCGGGCGGACTCGCCAGCCTGCGAAGCATTTTCCGGTAGGGCCGCGTCTCTGGCGACAGCTCCCACGCCTGAAGAGCCAGGAGGGAAAGCCGTGCCTCGTTGGAAAGTTCTTTGGCAGCCGCTCGCGTGGCCCCACAGCCCATGGGGCTGCGGGCTTTGCGGCAGCCGTCAGCCTGGGCGACACCGACGGCCACGTGGCGCCGCCGCGCCAGCCTGCGAAGCATTTTCCGGTAGGGCCGCGTCTCTGGCGACAGCTCCCACGCCCGAAGAGCCAGGAGGGAAAGCCGTGCCTCGTTGGAAAGCTCTTTGGCAGCCGCTCGCGTGGCCCCACAGCCCGTGGGGCTGCGGGCTTTGCGGCGGCCGTCAGCCTGGGCGCCACCTAAGCCAACGTCGGGCCGCCGCGCCAGCCTGCGAAGCATTTTCAGGTAGGGCCGCGGCTCTGGCGACAGCTCCCACGCCCGAAGAGCCAGGAGGGAAAGCCGTGCCTCGTTGGAAAGCTCTTTGGCAGCCGCTCGCGTGGCCCCACAGCCCATGGGGCTGCGGGCTTTGCGGCGGCCGTCAGCCTCAGTGCCACCGGCGCCCACGTGGCGCTGCCGCGCCAGCCTGCAAAGCATTTTCCGGTAGGGCCGCGGCTCTGGCGACAGCTCCCACGCCCGAAGAGCCAGGACGGAAAGCCGTGCCTCATTGGAAAGCTCTTTGGCAGCCACTCACGTGGCCCCACAGCCCGTGGGGCTGCGGGCTTTCCGGCGGCTGTCAGCCTCGGCGCCACCGGCGCCCACGTGGCACGACCGCGCCAGCCTGCGAAGCATTTTCCGGTAGGGCTGCGGCTCTGGCGACAGCTCCCACGCTTGAAGAGCCAGGAGGGAAAGCCGTGCCTCGTTGGAAAGCTCTTTGGCAGCTGCTCGCGTGGCCCCACAGCCCGTGGGTCAGCGGGCTTTGTGGCGGCCGTCAGCCTCAGCGCCACCGGCGCCCACGTTGCGCCGCCGCGCCAGGCTGCGAAGCATTTTCCGGTAGGGCCGCGGCTCTGGCGACAGCTCCCACGCCTGAAGAGCCAGGAGGGAAAGCCGTGCCTCGTTGGAAAGCTCTTTGGCAGCCGCTCGCGTGGCCCCACAGCCCGTGGGGCTGCGGGCTTTGCGGCGGCCGTCAGCCTCGGCGCCACCAGCGCCCACGTGGCACCGCCGCGCCAGCCTGCGAAGCATTTTCCGGTAGGGCCGCGTCTCTGGCGACAGCTCCCACGCCCGAAGAGCCAGGAGGGAAAGCCGTGCCTCGTTGGAAAGCTCTTTGGCAGCCGCTCGCGTGGCCCCACAGCCCGTGGGGCTGCGGGCTTTGCGGCGGCCGTCAGCCTGGGCGACACCGGCACCCACATCAGGCTGCCGCGCCAGCCTGCGAAGAATTTTCCGGTAGGGCCGCGGCTCTGGCGACAGCTCCCACACCTGAAGAGCCAGGCGGGAAAGCCATGCCTCGTTGGAAAGCTCTTTGGCAGCCGCTCGCGTGGCCCCACAGCCCGTGGGGCTGCGGGCTTTCCGGCGGCCGTCAGTCTCAGTGCCACCGGCGCCCACGTTGCGCCGCCGCGTCAGCCTGCGAAGCATTTTCCGGTAGGGCCGCGGCTCTGGCGACAGCTCCCACGCCTGAAGAGCCAGGAGGGAAAGCCATGCCTCGTTGGAAAGCTCTTTGGCAGCCGCTCGCGTGGCCCCACAGCCCGTGGGGCTGCGGGCTTTGCGGCGGCCGTCAGCCTGGGCGCCACCGGCGCCCACGTGGCAGCGCCGCGCCAGCCTGCGAAGCATTTTCCGGTAGGGCCGCGTCTCTGGCGACAGCTCCCACGCCCGAAGAGCCAGGAGGGAAAGCCGTGCCTCGTTGGAAAGCTCTTTGGCCGCCGCTCGCGTGGCCCCACAGCCCGTGGGGCTGCGGGCTTTGCGGCGGCCGTCAGCCTGGGCGACACCGGCGCCCACGTCAGGCTGCCGCGCCAGCCTGCGAAGAATTTTCCGGTAGGGCCGCGGCTCTGGCGACAGCTCCCACGCCTGAAGAGCCAGGAGGGAAAGCCATGCCTCGTTGGAAAGCTCTTTGGCAGCCGCTCGCGTGGCCCCACAGCCCGTGGGGCTGCGGGCTTTCCGGCGGCCATCAACCTCAGCGCCACCGGCGCCCACGTTGCGCCGCCGCGTCAGCCTGCGAAGCATTTTCCGGTAGGGCCGCGTCTCTGGCGACAGCTCCCACGCCCGAAGAGCCAGGAGGGAAAGCCGTGCCTCGTTGGAAAGCTCTTTGGCAGCCGCTCGCGTGGCCCCACAGCCCATGGGGCTGCGGGCTTTGCGGCGGCCGTCAGCCTCGGCGACACCGACGGCCACGTCGGGCCGCCACGCCAGCCTGCGAAGCATTTTCCGGTAGGGCCGCGGGTCTGGCGACAGCTCCCACGCCCGAAGAGCCAGGAGGGATAGCCGTGCCTCGTTGGAAAGCTCTTTGGCAGCCGCTCGCGTGGCCCCACAGCCCATGGGGCTGCGGGCTTTCCGGCGGCCGTCAGCCTCGGCGCCACCGGCGCCCACGTGGCACGACCGCGCCTGCCTGTGAAGCATTTTCCGGTAGGGCCGCGGCTCTGGCGACAGCTCCCACGCCTGAAGAGCCAGGAGGGAAAGCCATGCCTCGTTGGAAAGCTCTTTGGCAGCCGCTCGCGTGGCCCCACAGCCCGTGGGGCTGCGGGCTTTGCGGCGGCCGTCAGCCTCGGCGACACCGGCGCCCAGGTGATGCCGCCGCGCCAGCCTGCGAAGCATTTTCCGGTAGGGCCGCGGCTCTGGCAACAGCTCCCACGCCCGAAGAGCCAGGAGGGAAAGCCGTGCCTCGTTGGAAAGCTCTTTGGCAGCTGCTCACGTGGCCCCACAGCCCGTGGGGCTGCGGGCTTTGCGGCGGCCGTCAGCCTCGGCGCCACCGGCGCCCACGTGGAACGACCGCGCCAGCCTGCGAAGCATTTTCCGGTAGGGCCGCGGCTCTGGCGACAGCTCCCACGCCTGAAGAGCCAGGAGGGAAAGCCATACCTCGTTGGAAAGCTCTTTGGCAGCCGCTCGCGTGGCCCCACAGCCCGTGGGGCTACGGGCTTTCCGGCGGCCGTCAGCCTGGGCGACACCGGCGCCCACGTAGGGCCGCCGCGCCAGACTGCAAAGCATTTTCCGGTAGGGCCGCGGCTCTGGCGACAGCTCCCATGCCCGAAGAGCCAGGAGGGAAAGCCGTGCCTCGTTGGAAAGCTCTTTGGCAGCCGCTCGCGTGGCCCCACAGCCCGTGGGGCTGCGGGCTTTCCGGCAGCCGTCAGTCTCGGCGACACCGGCGCCCACGTGACACCGCCGCGCCAGCCTGCGAAGCATTTTCCGGTAGGTCCACGGCTCTGGCGACAGCTCCCACGCCCGAAGAGCCAGGAGGGAAAGCCGTGCCTCGTTGGAAAGCTCTTTGGCCGCCGCTCGCGTGGCCCCACAGCCCGTGGGGCTGCGGGCTTTGCGGCGGCCGTCAGCCTGGGCGACACCGGCGCCCACGTCAGGCTGCTGCGCCAGCCTGCGAAGCATTTTCCGGTAGGGCCGCGTCTCTGGCGACAGCTCCCACGCCTGAAGAGCCAGGAGGGAAAGCTGTGCCTCGTTGGAAAGCTCTTTGGCAGCCGCTCGCGTGGACCCACAGCCCGTGGGGCTGCAGGCTTTGCGGCAGCCGTCAGCCTGGGTGACACCGGCGCCCAGGTGGGGTCACCGCGCCAGCCTGCGAAGCATTTTCCGGTAGGGCCGCGTCTCTGGCGACAGCTCCCACGCCCGAAGAGCCAGGAGGGAAAGCCGTGCCTCATTGGAAAGCTCTTTGGCAGCCACTCGCGTGGCCCCACAGCCCGTGGGGCTGCGGGCTTTCCGGCGGCTGTCAGCCTCGGTGCCACTGGCGCCCACGTGGCGCGACCGCGGCAGCCTGGGAAGCATTTTCCGGTAGGGCCGCGTCTCTGGCGACAGCTCCCACGCCCGAAGAGCCAGGAGGGAAAGCCGTGCCTCGTTGGAAAGCTCTTTGGCAGCCGCTCGCGTGGCCCCACAGCCCATGGGGCTGCGGGCTTTGCGGCGGCCGTCAGCCTCGGCGCCACCGGCGCCCACATCGGGCCGCCACGCCAGCCTGCGAAGCATTTTCCGGTAGGGCCGCGGCTCTGGCGACAGCTCCCACGCCCGAAGAGCCAGGAGGGAAAGCCGTGCCTCGTTGGAAAGCTCTTTGGCAGCCGCTCGCGTGGCCCCACAGCCCATGGGGCTGCGGGCTTTGCGGCGGCCATCAGCCTCAGTGCCACCGGCGCCCACGTGGCGCTGCCGCGCCAGCCGGCGAAGCATTTTCCGGTAGGGCCGCGGCTCTGGCGACAGCTCCCACGCCCGAAGAGCCAGGAGGGAAAGCCGTGCCTCGTTGGAAAGCTCTTTGGCAGCCACTCACGTGGCCCCATAGCCCGTGGGGCTGCGGGCTTTCCGGCGGCTGTCAGCCTCGGCGCCACCGGCGCCCACGTGGCACGACCGCGCCAGCCTGCGAAGCATTTTCCGGTAGGGCCGCGGCTCTGGCGACAGCTCCCACGCCTGAAGAGCCAGGAGGGAAAGCCATGCCTCGTTGGAAAGCTCTTTGGCAGCCGCTCGCGTGGCCCCACAGCCCGTGGGGCTGCGGTCTTTCCGGCGGCCGTCAGCCTCGGCGCCACTGGCGCCCACGTGGCGCGACCGCGCCAGCCTGCAAAGCATTTTCCGGTAGGGCCGCGGGTCTGGCGACAGCTCCCACGCCCGAAGAGCCAGGAGGGAAAGCCGTGCCTCGTTGGAAAGCTCTTTGGCAGCCGCTCGCGTGGCCCCACAGCCCGTGGGGCTGCGGGCTTTGCGGCGGCCGTCAGCCTGGGCGACACCGGCGCCCACGTCAGGCTGCCGCGCCAGCCTGCGAAGAATTTTCCGGTAGGGCCGCGGCTCTGGCGACAGCTCCCACGCCTGAAGAGCCAGGAGGGAAAGCCATGCCTCGTTGGAAAGCTCTTTGGCAGCCGCTCGCGTGGCCCCACAGCCCGTGGGGCTGCGGGCTTTCCGGCGGCCATCAACCTCAGCGCCACCGGCGCCCATGTTGCGCCGCCGCGTCAGCCTGCGAAGCATTTTCCGGTAGGGCCGCGTCTCTGGCGACAGCTCCCACGCCCGAAGAGCCAGGAGGGAAAGCCGTGCCTCGTTGGAAAGCTCTTTGGCAGCCGCTCGCGTGGCCCCACAGCCCGTGGGGCTGCGGGCTTTGCGGCGGCCGTCAGCCTCGGCGCCACCGGCGCCCACGTCGGGCCTCTGCGCCAGCCTGCGAAGCATTTTCCGGTAGGGCCGCGTCTCTGGCGACAGCTCCCACGCCCGAAGAGCCAGGAGGGAAAGCCGTGCCTCGTTGGAAAGCTCTTTGGCAGCCGCTCGCGTGGCCCCACAGCCCATGGGGCTGCGGGCTTTGCGGCGGCCGTCAGCCTCGGCGCCACCGGCGCCCACGTGGCACAACCGCGCCTGCCTGTGAAGCATTTTCCGGTAGGGCCGCGGCTCTGGCGACAGCTCCCACGCCTGAAGAGCCAGGAGGGAAAGCCATGCCTCGTTGGAAAGCTCTTTGGCAGCCGCTCACGTGGCCCCACAGCCCGTGGGGCTGCGGGATTTGCGGCGGCCGTCAGCCTGGGCGACACCGGCGCCCAGGTGATGCCGCCGCGCCAGCCTGCGAAGCATTTTCCGGTAGGGCCGCGGCTCTGGCGACAGCTCCCACGCCCGAAGAGCCAGGAGGGAAAGCCGTGCCTCGTTGGAAAGCTCTTTGGCAGCCGCTCGCGTGGCCCCACAGCCCGTGGGGCTGCGGGCTTTGCGGCGGCCGTCAGCCTCGGCGACACCGGCGCCCAGGTGGGGCCACCGCGCCAGCCTGCGAAGCATTTTCCGGTAGGGCCGCGGCTCTGGCGACAGCTCCCACGCCCGAAGAGCCAGGAGGGAAAGCCGTGCCTCGTTGGAAAGCTCTTTGGCAGCCGCTCGCGTGGCCCCACAGCCCGTGGGGCTGCGGGCTTTGCGGCGGCCGTCAGCCTCGGCGACACCGGCGCCCAGGTGGGGACACCGCGCCAGCCTGCGAAGCATTTTCCGGTAGGGCCGCGGCTCTGGCAACAGCTCCCACGCCCGAAGAGCCAGGAGGGAAAGCCGTGCCTCATTGGAAAGCTCTTTGGCAGCCGCTCGCGTGGCCCCACAGCCCATGGGGCTGCGGGCTTTGCGGCGGCCGTCAGCCTCGGCGACACCGGCGCCCACATCGGGCCGCCACGCCAGCCTGCGAAGCATTTTCCGGTAGGGCCGCGTCTCTGGCGACAGCTCCCACGCCCGAAGAGCCAGGAGGGAAAGCCGTGCCTCGTTGGAAAGCTCTTTGGCAGCCGCTCGCGTGGCCCCACAGCCCGTGGGGCTGCGGGCTTTGCGGCGGCCGTCAGCCTCGGCGCCATCAGCGCCCACGTCGGGCGGCCGCGTCAGCCTGCGAAGCATTTTCCGGTAGGGCCGCGTCTGTGGCGACAGCTCCCACGCCCGAAGAGCCAGGAGGGAAAGCCGTGCCTCGTTGGAAAGCTCTTTGGCAGCCGCTCGCGTGGCCCCACAGCCCGTGGGGCTGCGGGCTTTGCGGCGGCCGTCAGCCTGGGCGACACCGACGGCCACGTGGCGGTGCCGCGCCAGCCTGCGAAGCATTTTCCAGTAGGGCCGCGGCTCTGGCAACAGCTCCCACGCCCGAAGAGCCAGGAGGGAAAGCCGTGCCTCATTGGAAAGCTCTTTGGCAGCCACGCGCGTTGCCCCACAGCCCGTGGGGCTGCGGGCTTTCCGGCGGCTGTCAGCCTCGGCGCCACCGGCGCCCACGTGGCGTGACCGCGCCAGCGTGCAAAGCATTTTCCGGTAGGGCCGCGTCTCTGGCGACAGCTCCCACGCCCGAAGAGCCAGGAGGGAAAGCCGTGCCTCGTTGGAAAGCTCTTTGGCAGCCGCTCGCGTGGCCCCACAGCCCATGGGGCTGCGGGCTTTGCGGCGGCCGTCAGCCTCGGCGCCACCGGCGCCCACGTGGGGCCGCTGTGCCAGCCTGCGAAGCATTTTCCGGTAGGGCCGCGTCTCTGGCGACAGCTCCCACGCCCGAAGAGCCAGGAGGGAAAGCCGTGCCTCGTTGGAAAGCTCTTTGGCAGCCGCTCGCGTGGCCCCACAGCCCGTGGGGCTGCGGGCTTTGCGGCGGCCGTCAGCCTCGGCGCCACCGGCGCCCACGTCGGGCCGCCACGCCAGCCTGCGAAGCATTTTCCGGTAGGGCCGCGTCTCTGGCGACAGCTCCCACGCCCGAAGAGCCAGGAGGGAAAGCCGTGCCTCGTTGGAAAGCTCTTTGGCAGCCGCTCGCGTGGCCCCACAGCCCGTGGTGCTGCGGGCTTTGCGGCGGCCGTCAGCCTCAGCGACACCGGCGCCCACGTCGGGCCGCCGCGCCAGCCTGCGAAGCATTTTCCGGTAGGGCCGCGGTTCTGGCGACAGCTCCCACGCCCGAAGAGCCAGGAGGGAAAGCCGTGCCTCGTTGGAAAGCTCTTTGGCAGCCGCTCGCGTGGCCCCACAGCCCATGGGGCTGCGGGCTTTGCGGCGGCCGTCAGCCTCGGCGCCACCGGCGCCCACGTGGCACGACCGCGCCAGGCTGCGAAGCATTTTCCGGTAGGGCCGCGGCTCTGGCGACAGCTCCCACGCCCGAAGAGCCAGGAGGGAAAGCCGTGCCTCGTTGGAAAGCTCTTTGGCAGCCGCTCGCGTGGCCCCACAGCCCGTGGGGCTGCGGGCTTTCCGGCGGCCGTCAGCCTCGGCGACACCGGCGCCCAGGTGGGGCCGCCGCGCCAGCCTGCGAAGCATTTTCCGGTAGGGCCGCGGCTCTGGCGACAGCTCCCACGCCCGAAGAGCCAGGAGGGAAAGCCGTGCCTCGTTGGAAAGCTCTTTGGCAGCCGCTCGCGTGGCCCCACAGCCCGTGGGGCTGCGGGCTTTGCGGCGGCCGTCAGCCTCGGCGCCATCAGCGCCCACGTCGGGCGGCCGCGCCAGCCTGCGAAGCATTTTCCGGTAGGGCCGCGTCTGTGGCGACAGCTCCCACGCCCGAAGAGCCAGGAGGGAAAGCCGTGCCTCGTTGGAAAGCTCTTTGGCAGCCGCTCGCGTGGCCCCACAGCCCATGGGGCTGCGGGCTTTGCGGCGGCCGTCAGCCTGGGCGACACCGACGGCCACGTGGCGCTGCCGCGCCAGCCTGCGAAGCATTTTCCAGTAGGGCCGCGTCTCTGGCAACAGCTCCCACGCCCGAAGAGCCAGGAGGGAAAGCCGTGCCTCATTGGAAAGCTCTTTGGCAGCCACGCGCGTTGCCCCACAGCCCGTGGGGCTGCGGGCTTTCCGGCGGCTGTCAGCCTCGGCGCCACCGGCGCCCACGTGGCGTGACCGCGCCAGCCTGCAAAGCATTTTCCGGTAGGGCCGCGTCTCTGGCGACAGCTCCCACGGCCGAAGAGCCAGGAGGGAAAGCCGTGCCTCGTTGGAAAGCTCTTTGGCAGCCGCTCGCGTGGCCCCACAGCCCATGGGGCTGCGGGCTTTGCGGCGGCCGTCAGCCTCGGCGCCACCGGCGCCCACGTCGGGCCGCTGCGCCAGCCTGCGAAGCATTTTCCGGTAGGGCCGCGTCTCTGGCGACAGCTCCCACGCCCGAAGAGCCAGGAGGGAAAGCCGTGCCTCGTTGGAAAGCTCTTTGGCAGCCGCTCGCGTGGCCCCACAGCCCGTGGGGCTGCGGGTTTTGCGGCGGCCGTCAGCCTCGGCGCCACCGGCGCCCACGTCGGGCCGCCACGCCAGCCTGCGAAGCATTTTCCGGTAGGGCCGCGGCTCTGGCGACAGCTCCCACGCCCGAAGAGCCAGGAGGGAAAGCCGTGCCTCGTTGGAAAGCTCTTTGGCAGCCGCTCGCGTGGCCCCACAGCCCATGGGGCTGCGGGCTTTGCGGCGGCCGTCAGCCTCAGTGCCACCGGCGCCCACGTGGGGCCGCCGCGCCAGCCTGCGAAGCATTTTCCGGTAGGGCCGCGGCTCTGGCGACAGCTCCCACGCCCGAAGAGCCAGGAGGGAAAGCCGTGCCTCGTTGGAAAGCTCTTTGGCAGCCGCTCGCGTGGCCCCACAGCCCGTGGGGCTGCGGGCTTTGCGGCGGCCGTCAGCCTCAGTGCCACCGGCTCCCACGTGGGGCCGCCGCGCCAGCCTGCGAAGCATTTTCCGGTAGGGCCGCGGCTCTGGCGACAGCTCCCACGCCCAAAGACCCAGGAGGGAAAGCCGTGCCTCGTTGGAAAGCTCTTTGGCAGCCGCTCGCGTGGCCCCACAGCCCGTGGGGCTGCGGGCTTTCCGGCGGCCGTCAGCCTCGGCGACCCCGGCGCCCAGGTGGGGCCGCCGCGCCAGCCTGCGAAGCATTTTCCGGTAGGGCCGCGTCTCTGGCGACAGCTCCCACGCCCGAAGAGCCAGGAGGGAAAGCCGTGCCTCGTTGGAAAGCTCTTTGGCAGCCGCTCGCGTGGCCCCACTGCCCATGGGGCTGCGGGCTTTGCGGCGGCCGTCAGCCTCGGCGACACCGGCGCCCACGTGGCACGACCGCGCCAGCCTGCGAAGCATTTTCCGGTAGGGCCGCGGCTCTGGCGACAGCTCCCACGCCCGAAGAGCCAGGAGGGAAAGCCGTGCCTCGTTGGAAAGCTCTTTGGCAGCCGCTCGCGTGGCCCCACAGCCCGTGGGGCTGCGGGCTTTGCGGCGGCCGTCAGCCTCGGCGACACCGGCGCCCAGTTGGGGCCGCCGCGCCAGCCTGCGAAGCATTTTCCGGTAGGGCCGCGGCTCTGGCGACAGCTCCCACGCCCGAAGAGCCAGGAGGGAAAGCCGTGCCTCGTTGGAAAGCTCTTTGGCAGCCGCTCGCGTGGCCCCACAGCCCGTGGGGCTGCGGGCTTTGCGGCGGCCGTCAGCCTCAGTGCCACCGGCACCCACGTGGGGCCGCCGCGCCAGCCTGCGAAGCATTTTCCGGTAGGGCCGCGGCTCTGGCGACAGCTCCCACGCCCGAAGAGCCAGGAGGGAAAGCCGTGCCTCGTTGGAAAGCTCTTTGGCAGCCGCTCGCGTGGCCCCACAGCCCGTGGGGCTGCGGGCTTTGCGGCGGCCGTCAGCCTCAGTGCCACCGGCGCCCACGTGGCGGTGCCGCGCCAGCCTGCGAAGCATTTTCCGGTAGGGCCGCGGCTCTGGCGACAGCTCCCACGCCCGAAGAGCCAGGAGGGAAAGCCGTGCCTCGTTGGAAAGCTCTTTGGCAGCCGCTCGCGTGGCCCCACAGCCCGTGGGGCTGCGGGCTTTCCGGCGGCCGTCAGCCTCGGCGACCCCGGCGCCCAGGTGGGGCCGCCGCGCCAGCCTGGGAAGCATTTTCCGGTAGGGCCGCGGCTCTGGCGACAGCTCCCACGCCCGAAGAGCCAGGAGGGAAAGCCGTGCCTCGTTGGAAAGCTCTTTGGCAGCCGCTCGCGTGGCCCCACAGCCCATGGGGCTGCGGGCTTTGCGGCGGCCGTCAGCCTCGGCGCCACCGGCGCCAACGTGGCACGACGGCGCCAGCCTGCGAAGCATTTTCCGGTAGGGCCGCGGCTCTGGCGACAGCTCCCACGCCCGAAGAGCCAGGAGGGAAAGCCGTGCCTCGTTGGAAAGCTCTTTGGCAGCCACTCACGTGGCCACACAGCCCGTGGGGCTGCGGGCTTTCCGGCGGCCGTCAGCCTCGGCGCAACAGGCGCCCACGTGGCACGACCGCGCCAGCCTGCGAAGCATTTTCCGGTAGGGCCGCGTCTCTGGCGACAGCTCCCACGCCCGAAGAGCCAGGAGGGAAAGCCGTGCCTCGTTGGAAAGCTCTTTGGCAGCCGCTCGCGTGGCCCTACAGCCCGTGGGGCTGCGGGCTTTGCGGCGGCCGTCAGCCTCGGCGCCACCGGCGCCCAGGTGGGGCCGCCGCGCCGGCCTGCGAAGCATTTTCCGGTAGGGCCGCGTCTCTGGCGACAGCTCCCACGCCCGAAGAGCCAGGAGGGAAAGCCGTGCCTCGTTGGAAAGCTCTTTGGCAGCCGCTCGCGTGGCCCCACAGCCCGTGGGTCTGCGGGCTTTGCGGCGGCCGTCAGCCTCGGCGCCATCAGCGCCCATGTCGGGCGGCCGCGCCAGCCTGCGAAGCATTTTCCGGTAGGGCCGCGTCTGTGGCGACAGCTCCCACGCCCGAAGAGCCAGGAGGGAAAGCCGTGCCTCGTTGAAAAGCTCTTTGGCAGCCGCTCGCGTGGCCCCACAGCCCATGGGGCTGCGGGCTTTGCGGCGGCCGCCAGCCTGGGCGACACCGACGGCCACGTGGCGCTGCCGCGCCAGCCTGCAAAGCATTTTCCAGTAGGGCCGCGTCTCTGGCAACAGCTCCCACGCCCGAAGAGCCAGGAGGGAAAGCCGTGCCTCGTTGGAAAGCTCTTTGGCAGCCGCTCGCGTGGCCCCACAGCCCGTGGGGCTGCGGGCTTTGCGGCGGCCGTCAGCCTCGGCGCCACCGGCGCCCACGTTGCGCCGCTGCGCCAGCCTGCGAAGCATTTTCCGGTAGGGCTGCGTCTCTGGCGACAGCTCCCACGCCCGAAGAGCCAGGAGGGAAAGCCGTGCCTCGTTGGAAAGCTCTTTGGCAGCCGCTCGCGTGGCCCCACAGCCCGTGGGGCTGCGGGATTTGCGGCGGCCGTCAGCCTCGGCGCCACCGGCGCCCACGTGGCGCCGCCACGCCAGCCTGCGAAGCATTTTCCGGTAGGGCCGCGGCTCTGGCGACAGCTCCCACGCCCGAAGAGCCAGGAGGGAAAGCCATGCCTCGTTGGAAAGCTCTTTGGCAGCCGCTCGCGTGGCCCCACAGCCCGTGGGGCTGCGGGCTTTGCGGCGGCCGTCAGCCTCGGCGCCATCAGCGCCCACGTCGGGCGGCCGCGCCAGCCTGCGAAGCATTTTCCGGTAGGGCCGCGTCTGTGGCGACAGCTCCCACGCCCGAAGAGCCAGGAGGGAAAGCCGTGCCTCGTTGGAAAGCTCTTTGGCAGCCGCTCGCGTGGCCCCACAGCCCATGGGGCTGCGGGCTTTGCGGCGGCCGTCAGCCTGGGCGACACCGACGGCCACGTGGCGCTGCCGCGCCAGCCTGCGAAGCATTTTCCGGTAGGGCCGCGGCTCTGGCCACAGCTCCCACGCCCGAAGAGCCAGGAGGGAAAGCCGTGCCTCGTTGGAAAGCTCTTTGGCAGCCGCTCGCGTGGCCCCACAGCCCGTGGGGCTGCGGGCTTTGCGGCGGCCATCAGCCTCAGTGCCACCGGCGCCCACGTGGGGCCGCCGCGCCAGCCTGCGAAGCATTTTCCGGTAGGGCCGCGTCTCTGGCGACAGCTCCCACGCCCGAAGAGCCAGGAGGGAAAGCCGTGCCTCGTTGGAAAGCTCTTTGGCAGCCGCTCGCGTGGTCCCACAGCCCGTGGGGCTGCGGGCTTTGCGGCGGCCGTCAGCCTCAGTGCCACCGGCGCCCACGTGGGGCCGCCGCGCCAGCCTGCGAAGCATTTTCCGGTAGGGCCGCGGCTCTGGCGACAGCTCCCACGCCCGAAGAGCCAGGAGGGAAAGCCGTGCCTCGTTGGAAAGCTCTTTGGCAGCCGCTCGCGTGGCCCCACAGCCCGTGGGGCTGCGGGCTTTCCGGCGGCCGTCAGCCTCGGCGACCCCGGCGCCCAGGTGGGGCCGCCGCGCCAGCCTGCGAAGCATTTTCCGGTAGGGCCGCGGCTCTGGCGACAGCTCCCACGCCCGAAGAGCCAGGAGGGAAAGCCGTGCCTCGTTGGAAAGCTCTTTGGCAGCCGCTCGCGTGGCCCCACTGCCCATGGGGCTGCGGGCTTTACGGCGGCCGTCAGCCTCGGCGACACCGGCGCCCACGTGGCACGACCGCGCCAGCCTGCAAAGCATTTTCCGGTAGGGCCGCGTCTCTGGCGACAGCTCCCACGCCCGAAGAGCCAGGAGGGAAAGCCGTGCCTCGTTGGAAAGCTCTTTGGCAGCCGCTCGCGTGGCCCCACAGCCCATGGGGCTGCGGGCTTTGCGGCGGCCGTCAGCCTCGGCGCCACCGGCGCCCACGTGGGGCCGCTGCGCCAGCCTGCGAAGCATTTTCCGGTAGGGCCGCGGCTCTGGCGACAGCTCCCACGCCCGAAGAGCCAGGAGGGAAAGCCGTGCCTCGTTGGAAAGCTCTTTGGCAGCCGCTCGCGTGGCCCCACAGCCCGTGGGGCTGCGGGCTTTGCGGCGGCCGTCAGCCTCGGCGCCACCGGCGCCCACGTCGGGCCGCCACGCCAGCCTGCGAAGCATTTTCCGGTAGGGCCGCGTCTCTGGCGACAGCTCCCACGCCCGAAGAGCCAGGAGGGAAAGCCGTGCCTCGTTGGAAAGCTCTTTGGCAGCCGCTCGCGTGGCCCCACAGCCCGTGGGGCTGCGGGCTTTGCGGCGGCCGTCAGCCTCGACGCCACCGGCGCCCAGTTGGGGCCGCCGCGCCAGCCTGCGAAGCATTTTCCGGTAGGGCCGTGGCTCTGGCGACAGCTCCCACGCCCGAAGAGCCAGGAGGGAAAGCCGTGTCTCGTTGGAAAGCTCTTTGGCAGCCGCTCGCGTGGCCCCACAGCCCGTGGGGCTGCGGGCTTTGCGGCGGCCGTCAGCCTCAGTGCCACCGGCACCCACGTGGGGCCGCCGCGCCAGCCTGCGAAGCATTTTCCGGTAGGGCCGCGGCTCTGGCGACAGCTCCCACGCCCGAAGAGCCAGGAGGGAAAGCCGTGCCTCGTTGGAAATCTCTTTGGCAGCCGCTCACGTGGCCCCACAGCCCGTGGGGCTGCGGGCTTTGCGGTGGCCGTCAGCCTCAGTGCCACCGGCGCCCACGTGGGGCCGCCGCGCCAGCCTGCGAAGCATTTTCCGGTAGGGCCGCGGCTCTGGCGACAGCTCCCACGCCCGAAGAGCCAGGAGGGAAAGCCGTGCCTCGTTGGAAAGCTCTTTGGCAGCCGCTCGCGTGGCCCCACAGCCCGTGGGGCTGCGGGCTTTCCGGCGGCCGTCAGCCTCGGCGACCCCGGCGCCCAGGTGGGGCCGCCGCGCCAGCCTGGGAAGCATTTTCCGGTAGGGCCGCGGCTCTGGCGACAGCTCCCACGCCCGAAGAGCCAGGAGGGAAAGCCGTGCCTCGTTGGAAAGCTCTTTGGCAGCCGCTCGCGTGGCCCCACAGCCCATGGGGCTGCGGGCTTTGCGGCGGCCGTCAGCCTCGGCGCCACCGGCGCCAACGTGGCACGACCGCGCCAGCCTGCGAAGCATTTTCCGGTAGGGCCGCGTCTCTGGCGACAGCTCCCACGCCCGAAGAGCCAGGAGGGAAAGCCGTGCCTCGTTGGAAAGCTCTTTGGCAGCCACTCACGTGGCCCCACAGCCCGTGGGGCTGCGGGCTTTCCGGCGGCCGTCAGCCTCGGCGCAACCGGCGCCCACGTGGCACGACCGCGCCAGCCTGCGAAGCATTTTCCGGTAGGGCCGCGTCTCTGGCGACAGCTCCCACGCCCGAAGAGCCAGGAGGGAAAGCCGTGCCTCGTTGGAAAGCTCTTTGGCAGCCGCTCGCGTGGCCCTACAGCCCGTGGGGCTGCGGGCTTTGCGGCGGCCGTCAGCCTCGGCGCCACCGGCGCCCAGGTGGGGCCGCCGCGCCAGCCTGCGAAGCATTTTCCGGTAGGGCCGCGTCTCTGGCGACAGCTCCCACGCCCGAAGAGCCAGGAGGGAAAGCCGTGCCTCGTTGGAAAGCTCTTTGGCAGCCGCTCGCGTGGCCCCACAGCCCGTGGGGCTGCGGGCTTTGCGGCGGCCGTCAGCCTCAGTGCCACCGGCGCCCACGTCGGGCCGCCGCGCCAGCCTGCGAAGCATTTTCCGGTAGGGCCGCGGCTCTGGCGACAGCTCCCACGCCCGAAGAGCCAGGAGGGAAAGCCATGCCTCGTTGGAAAGCTCTTTGGCAGCCGCTCGCGTGGCCCCACAGCCCGTGGGGCTGCGGGCTTTGCGGCGGCCGTCAGCCTCGACGCCATCGGCGCCCACGTGGGGCCGCCGCGCCAGCCTGCGAAGCATTTTCGAGTAGGGCCGCGTCTCTGGCAACAGCTCCCACGCCCGAAGAGCCAGGAGGGAAAGCCGTGCCTCGTTGGAAAGCTCTTTGGCAGCCGCTCGCGTGGCCCCACAGCCCGTGGGGCTGCGGGCTTTGCGGCGGCCGTCAGCCTCGGCGCCACCGGCGCCCACGTCGGGCCGCCACGCCAGCCTGCGAAGCATTTTCCGGTAGGGCCGCGTCTCTGGCGACAGCTCCCACGCCCGAAGAGCCAGGAGGGAAAGCCGTGCCTCGTTGGAAAGCTCTTTGGCAGCCGCTCGCGTGGCCCCACAGCCCGTGGGGCTGCGGGCTTTGCGGCGGCCGTCAGCCTCGGCGACACCGGCGCCCACGTGGCGCCGCCGCGCCAGCCTGCGAAGCATTTTCCGGTAGGGCTGCGGCTCTGGCGACAGCTCCCACGGCCGAAGAGCCAGGAGGGAAAGCCGTGCCTCGTTGGAAAACTCTTTGGCAGCCACTCACATGGCCCCACAGCCCGTGGGGCTGCGGATCTTCCGGCGGCCGTCAGCCTCGGCGCCATCGGCGCCCACGTCGGGCCGCCGCGCCAGCCTGCGAAGCATTTTCCGGTAGGGCCGCGTCTCTGGCGACAGCTCCCACGCCCGAAGAGCCAGGAGGGAAAGCCGTGCCTCGTTGGAAAGCTCTTTGGCAGCCGCTCACGTGGCCCCACAGCCCGTGGGGCTGCGGGCTTTGCGGCGGCCGTCAGCCTCGGCGCCATCAGCGCCCACGTCGGGCGGCCGCGTCAGCCTGCGAAGCATTTTCCGGTAGGGCCGCGTCTCTGGCGACAGCTCCCACGCCCGAAGAGCCAGGAGGGAAAGCCGTGCCTCGTTGGAAAGCTCTTTGGCAGCCGCTCGCGTGGCCCCACAGCCCGTGGGGCTGCGGGCTTTGCGGCGGCCGTCAGCCTCGGCGACACCGACGGCCACGTGGCGGTGCCGCGCCAGCCTGCGAAGCATTTTCCAGTAGGGCCGCGGCTCTGGCAACAGCTCCCACGCCCGAAGAGCCAGGAGGGAAAGCCGTGCCTCATTGGAAAGCTCTTTGGCAGCCACGCGCGTTGCCCCACAGCCCGTGGGGCTGCGGGCTTTCCGGCGGCTGTCAGCCTCGGCGCCACCGGCGCCCACGTGGCGTGACCGCGCCAGCCTGCAAAGCATTTTCCGGTAGGGCCGCATCTCTGGCGACAGCTCCCACGCCCGAAGAGCCAGGAGGGAAAGCCGTGCCTCGTTGGAAAGCTCTTTGGCAGCCGCTCGCGTGGCCCCACAGCCCATGGTGCTGTGGACTTTGCGGCGGCCGTCAGCCTCGGCGACACCGGCACCCACGTCGGGCCGCTGCGCCAGCCTGCGAAGCATTTTCCGGTAGGGCCGCGGCTCTGGCGACAGCTCCCACGCCCGAAGAGCCAGGAGGGAAAGCCGTGCCTCATTGGAAAGCTCTTTGGCAGCCACGCGCGTTGCCCCACAGCCCGTGGGGCTGCGGGCTTTCCGGCGGCTGTCAGCCTCGGCGCCACCGGCGCCCACGTGGCGTGACCGCGCCAGCCTGCAAAGCATTTTCCGGTAGGGCCGCGTCTCTGGCGACAGCTCCCACGCCCGAAGAGCCAGGAGGGAAAGCCGTGCCTCGTTGGAAAGCTCTTTGGCAGCCGCTCGCGTGGCCCCACAGCCCATGGGGCTGCGGGCTTTGCGGCGGCCGTCAGCCTCGGCGCCACCGGCGCCCACGTCGGGCCGCTGCGCCAGCCTGCGAAGCATTTTCCGGTAGGGCCGCGTCTCTGGCGACAGCTCCCACGCCCGAAGAGCCAGGAGGGAAAGCCGTGCCTCGTTGGAAAGCTCTTTGGCAGCCGCTCGCGTGGCCCCACAGCCCGTGGGGCTGCGGGCTTTGCGGCGGCCGTCAGCCTCGGCGCCACCGGCGCCCACGTCGGGCCGCCACGCCAGCCTGCGAAGCATTTTCCGGTAGGGCCGCGGCTCTGGCAACAGCTCCCACGCCCGAAGATCCAGGAGGGAAAGCCGTGCCTCGTTGGAAAGCTCTTTGGCAGCCGCTCGCGTGGCCCCACAGCCCGTGGGGCTGCGGGCTTTGCGGCCGCCGTCAGCCTCGGCGACACCGGCGCCCAGGTGGGGCCGCCGCGCCAGCCTGCGAAGCATTTTCCGGTAGGGCCGCGGCTCTGGCGACAGCTCCCACGCCCGAAGAGCCAGGAGGGAAAGCCGTGCCTCGTTGGAAAGCTCTTTGGCAGCCGCTCGCGTGGCCCCACAGCCCGTGGGGCTGCGGGCTTTGCGGCGGCCGTCAGCCTCAGTGCCACCGGCGCCCAGGTGGGGCCGCCGCGCCAGCCTGCGAAGCATTTTCCGGTAGGGCCGCGGCTCTGGCGACAGCTCCCACGCCCGAAGAGCCAGGAGGGAAAGCCGTGCCTCGTTGGAAAGCTCTTTGGCAGCCGCTCGCGTGGCCCCACAGCCCGTGGGGCTGCGGGCTTTGCGGCGGCCGTCAGCCTCAGTGCCACCGGCGCCCACGTGGGGCCGCCGCGCCAGCCTGCGAAGCATTTTCCGGTAGGGCCGCGGCTCTGGCGACAGCTCCCACGCCCGAAGAGCCAGGAGGGAAAGCCGTGCCTCGTTGGAAAGCTCTTTGGCAGCCGCTCGCGTGGCCCCACAGCCCGTGGGGCTGCGGGCTTTGCGGCGGCCGTCAGCCTCAGTGCCACCGGCACCCACGTGGGGCCGCCGCGCCAGCCTGCGAAGCATTTTCCGGTAGGGCCGCGGCTCTGGCGACAGCTCCCACGCCCGAAGAGCCAGGAGGGAAAGCCGTGCCTCGTTGGAAAGCTCTTTGGCAGCCGCTCGCGTGGCCCCACAGCCCGTGGGGCTGCGGGCTTTGCGGCGGCCGTCAGCCTCAGTGCCACCGGCGCCCACGTGGGGCCGCCGCGCCAGCCTGCGAAGCATTTTCCGGTAGGGCCGCGGCTCTGGCGACAGCTCCCACGCCCGAAGAGCCAGGAGGGAAAGCCGTGCCTCGTTGGAAAGCTCTTTGGCAGCCGCTCGCGTGGCCCCACAGCCCGTGGGGCTGCGGGCTTTCCGGCGGCCGTCAGCCTCGGCGACCCCGGCGCCCAGGTGGGGCCGCCGCGCCAGCCTGGGAAGCATTTTCCGGTAGGGCCGCGGCTCTGGCGACAGCTCCCACGCCCGAAGAGCCAGGAGGGAAAGCCGTGCCTCGTTGGAAAGCTCTTTGGCAGCCGCTCGCGTGGCCCCACAGCCCATGGGGCTGCGGGCTTTGCGGCGGCCGTCAGCCTCGGCGCCACCGGCGCCAACGTGGCACGACCGCGCCAGCCTGCGAAGCATTTTCCGGTAGGGCCGCGGCTCTGGCGACAGCTCCCACGCCCGAAGAGCCAGGAGGGAAAGCCGTGCCTCGTTGGAAAGCTCTTTGGCAGCCACTCACGTGGCCACACAGCCCGTGGGGCTGTGGGCTTTCCGGCGGCCGTCAGCCTCGGCGCAACCGGCGCCCACGTGGCACGACCGCGCCAGCCTGCGAAGCATTTTCCGGTAGGGCCGCGTCTCTGGCGACAGCTCCCACGCCCGAAGAGCCAGGAGGGAAAGCCGTGCCTCGTTGGAAAGCTCTTTGGCAGCCGCTCGCGTGGCCCTACAGCCCGTGGGGCTGCGGGCTTTGCGGCGGCCGTCAGCCTCGGCGCCACCGGCGCCCAGGTGGGGCCGCCGCGCCAGCCTGCGAAGCATTTTCCGGTAGGGCCGCGTCTCTGGCGACAGCTCCCACGCCCGAAGAGCCAGGAGGGAAAGCCGTGCCTCGTTGGAAAGCTCTTTGGCAGCCGCTCGCGTGGCCCCACAGCCCGTGGGGCTGCGGGCTTTGCGGCGGCCGTCAGCCTCGGCGCCATCAGCGCCCACGTCGGGCGGCCGCGCCAGCCTGCGAAGCATTTTCCGGTAGGGCCGCGTCTGTGGCGACAGCTCCCACGCCCGAAGAGCCAGGAGGGAAAGCCGTGCCTCGTTGAAAAGCTCTTTGGCAGCCGCTCGCGTGGCCCCACAGCCCATGGGGCTGCGGGCTTTGCGGCGGCCGTCAGCCTGGGCGACACCGACGGCCACGTGGCGCTGCCGCGCCAGCCTGCAAAGCATTTTCCAGTAGGGCCGCGTCTCTGGCAACAGCTCCCACGCCCGAAGAGCCAGGAGGGAAAGCCGTGCCTCGTTGGAAAGCTCTTTGGCAGCCGCTCGCGTGGCCCCACAGCCCATGGGGCTGCGGGCTTTGCGGCGGCCGTCAGCCTCGGCGCCACCGGCGCCCACGTTGCGCCGCTGCGCCAGCCTGCGAAGCATTTTCCGGTAGGGCTGCGTCTCTGGCGACAGCTCCCACGCCCGAAGAGCCAGGAGGGAAAGCCGTGCCTCGTTGGAAAGCTCTTTGGCAGCCGCTCGCGTGGCCCCACAGCCCGTGGGGCTGCGGGCTTTGCGGCGGCCGTCAGCCTCGGCGCCACCGGCGCCCACGTGGCGCCGCCACGCCAGCCTGCGAAGCATTTTCCGGTAGGGCCGCGGCTCTGGCGACAGCTCCCACGCCCGAAGAGCCAGGAGGGAAAGCCATGCCTCGTTGGAAAGCTTTTTGGCAGCCGCTCGCGTGGCCCCACAGCCCGTGGGGCTGCGGGCTTTGCGGCGGCCGTCAGCCTCGGCGCCATCAGCGCCCACGTCGGGCGGCCGCGCCAGCCTGCGAAGCATTTTCCGGTAGGGCCGCGTCTGTGGCGACAGCTCCCACGCCCGAAGAGCCAGGAGGGAAAGCCGTGCCTCGTGGGAAAGCTCTTTGGCAGCCGCTCGCGTGGCCCCACAGCCCATGGGGCTGCGGGCTTTGCGGCGGCCGTCAGCCTGGGCGACACCGACGGCCACGTGGCGCTGCCGCGCCAGCCTGCGAAGCATTTTCCAGTAGGGCCGCGTCTCTGGCAACAGCTCCCACGCCCGAAGAGCCAGGAGGGAAAGCCGTGCCTCATTGGAAAGCTCTTTGGCAGCCACGCGCGTTGCCCCACAGCCCGTGGGGCTGCGGGCTTTCCGGCGGCTGTCAGCCTCGGCGCCACCGGCGCCCACGTGGCGTGACCGCGCCAGCCTGCAAAGCATTTTCCGGTAGGGCTGCGTCTCTGGCGACAGCTCCCACGGCCGAAGAGCCAGGAGGGAAAGCCGTGCCTCGTTGGAAAGCTCTTTGGCAGCCGCTCGCGTGGCCCCACAGCCCATGGGGCTGCGGGCTTTGCGGCGGCCGTCAGCCTCGGCGCCACCGGCGCCCACGTCGGGCCGCTGCGCCAGCCTGCGAAGCATTTTCCGGTAGGGCCGCGTCTGTGGCGACAGCTCCCACGCCCGAAGAGCCAGGAGGGAAAGCCGTGCCTCGTTGGAAAGCTCTTTGGCAGCCGCTCGCGTGGCCCCACAGCCCGTGGGGCTGCGGGCTTTGCGGCGGCCGTCAGCCTCGGCGCCACCGGCGCCCACGTCGGGCCGCCACGCCAGCCTGCGAAGCATTTTCCGGTAGGGCCGCGTCTCTGGCGACAGCTCCCACGCCCGAAGAGCCAGGAGGGAAAGCCGTGCCTCGTTGGAAAGCTCTTTGGCAGCCGCTCGCGTGGCCCCACAGCCCGTGGGGCTGCGGGCTTTGCGGCGGCCGTCAGCCTCGGCGACCCCGGCGCCCAGGTGGGGCCGCCGCGCCAGCCTGCGAAGCATTTTCCGGTAGGGCCGCGTCTGTGGCGACAGCTCCCACGCCCGAAGAGCCAGGAGGGAAAGCCGTGCCTCGTTGGAAAGCTCTTTGGCAGCCGCTCGCGTGGCCCCACAGCCCGTGGGGCTGCGGGCTTTGCGGCGGCCGTCAGCCTCAGTGCCACCGGCGCCCAGGTGGGGCCGCCGCGCCAGCCTGCGAAGCATTTTCCGGTAGGGCCGCGGCTCTGGCGACAGCTCCCACGCCCGAAGAGCCAGGAGGGAAAGCCGTGCCTCGTTGGAAAGCTCTTTGGCAGCCGCTCGCGTGGCCCCACAGCCCGTGGGGCTGCGGGCTTTGCGGCGGCCGTCAGCCTCAGTGCCACCGGCGCCCACGTGGGGCCGCCGCGCCAGCCTGCGAAGCATTTTCCGGTAGGGCCGCGGCTCTGGCGACAGCTCCCACGCCCGAAGAGCCAGGAGGGAAAGCCGTGCCTCGTTGGAAAGCTCTTTGGCAGCCGCTCGCGTGGCCCCACAGCCCGTGGGGCTGCGGGCTTTCCGGCGGCCGTCAGCCTCGGCGACCCCGGCGCCCAGGTGGGGCCGCCGCGCCAGCCTGGGAAGCATTTTCCGGTAGGGCCGCGGCTCTGGCGACAGCTCCCACGCCCGAAGAGCCAGGAGGGAAAGCCGTGCCTCGTTGGAAAGCTCTTTGGCAGCCGCTCGCGTGGCCCCACAGCCCATGGGGCTGCGGGCTTTGCGGCGGCCGTCAGCCTCGGCGCCACCGGCGCCAACGTGGCACGACCGCGCCAGCCTGCGAAGCATTTTCCGGTAGGGCCGCGGCTCTGGCGACAGCTCCCACGCCCGAAGAGCCAGGAGGGAAAGCCGTGCCTCGTTGGAAAGCTCTTTGGCAGCCACTCACGTGGCCACACAGCCCGTGGGGCTGTGGGCTTTCCGGCGGCCGTCAGCCTCGGCGCAACCGGCGCCCACGTGGCACGACCGCGCCAGCCTGCGAAGCATTTTCCGGTAGGGCCGCGTCTCTGGCGACAGCTCCCACGCCCGAAGAGCCAGGAGGGAAAGCCGTGCCTCGTTGGAAAGCTCTTTGGCAGCCGCTCGCGTGGCCCTACAGCCCGTGGGGCTGCGGGCTTTGCGGCGGCCGTCAGCCTCGGCGCCACCGGCGCCCAGGTGGGGCCGCCGCGCCAGCCTGCGAAGCATTTTCCGGTAGGGCCGCGTCTCTGGCGACAGCTCCCACGCCCGAAGAGCCAGGAGGGAAAGCCGTGCCTCGTTGGAAAGCTCTTTGGCAGCCGCTCGCGTGGCCCCACAGCCCGTGGGGCTGCGGGCTTTGCGGCGGCCGTCAGCCTCGGCGCCATCAGCGCCCACGTCGGGCGGCCGCGCCAGCCTGCGAAGCATTTTCCGGTAGGGCCGCGTCTGTGGCGACAGCTCCCACGCCCGAAGAGCCAGGAGGGAAAGCCGTGCCTCGTTGAAAAGCTCTTTGGCAGCCGCTCGCGTGGCCCCACAGCCCATGGGGCTGCGGGCTTTGCGGCGGCCGTCAGCCTGGGCGACACCGACGGCCACGTGGCGCTGCCGCGCCAGCCTGCGAAGCATTTTCCAGTAGGGCCGCGTCTCTGGCAACAGCTCCCACGCCCGAAGAGCCAGGAGGGAAAGCCGTGCCTCGTTGGAAAGCTCTTTGGCAGCCGCTCGCGTGGCCCCACAGCCCATGGGGCTGCGGGCTTTGCGGCGGCCGTCAGCCTCGGCGGCACCGGCGCCCACGTTGCGCCGCTGCGCCAGCCTGCGAAGCATTTTCCGGTAGGGCTGCGTCTCTGGCGACAGCTCCCACGCCCGAAGAGCCAGGAGGGAAAGCCGTGCCTCGTTGGAAAGCTCTTTGGCAGCCGCTCGCGTGGCCCCACAGCCCGTGGGGCTGCGGGCTTTGCGGCGGCCGTCAGCCTCGGCGCCACCGGCGCCCACGTGGCGCCGCCACGCCAGCCTGCGAAGCATTTTCCGGTAGGGCCGCGGCTCTGGCGACAGCTCCCACGCCCGAAGAGCCAGGAGGGAAAGCCATGCCTCGTTGGAAAGCTTTTTGGCAGCCGCTCGCGTGGCCCCACAGCCCGTGGGGCTGCGGGCTTTGCGGCGGCCGTCAGCCTCGGCGCCATCAGCGCCCACGTCGGGCGGCCGCGCCAGCCTGCGAAGCATTTTCCGGTAGGGCCGCGTCTGTGGCGACAGCTCCCACGCCCGAAGAGCCAGGAGGGAAAGCCGTGCCTCGTGGGAAAGCTCTTTGGCAGCCGCTCGCGTGGCCCCACAGCCCATGGGGCTGCGGGCTTTGCGGCGGCCGTCAGCCTGGGCGACACCGACGGCCACGTGGCGCTGCCGCGCCAGCCTGCGAAGCATTTTCCAGTAGGGCCGCGTCTCTGGCAACAGCTCCCACGCCCGAAGAGCCAGGAGGGAAAGCCGTGCCTCGTTGGAAAGCTCTTTGGCAGCCACGCGCGTTGCCCCACAGCCCGTGGGGCTGCGGGCTTTCCGGCGGCTGTCAGCCTCGGCGCCACCGGCGCCCACGTGGCGTGACCGCGCCAGCCTGCAAAGCATTTTCCGGTAGGGCCGCGTCTCTGGCGACAGCTCCCACGGCCGAAGAGCCAGGAGGGAAAGCCGTGCCTCGTTGGAAAGCTCTTTGGCAGCCGCTCGCGTGGCCCCACAGCCCATGGGGCTGCGGGCTTTGCGGCGGCCGTCAGCCTCGGCGCCACCGGCGCCCACGTCGGGCCGCTGCGCCAGCCTGCGAAGCATTTTCCGGTAGGGCCGCGTCTGTGGCGACAGCTCCCACGCCCGAAGAGCCAGGAGGGAAAGCCGTGCCTCGTTGGAAAGCTCTTTGGCAGCCGCTCGCGTGGCCCCACAGCCCGTGGGGCTGCGGGCTTTGCGGCGGCCGTCAGCCTCGGCGCCACCGGCGCCCACGTCGGGCCGCCACGCCAGCCTGCGAAGCATTTTCCGGTAGGGCCGCGTCTCTGGCGACAGCTCCCACGCCCGAAGAGCCAGGAGGGAAAGCCGTGCCTCGTTGGAAAGCTCTTTGGCAGCCGCTCGCGTGGCCCCACAGCCCGTGGGGCTGCGGACTTTGCGGCGGCCGTCAGCCTCGGCGACCCCGGCGCCCAGGTGGGGCCGCCGCGCCAGCCTGCGAAGCATTTTCCGGTAGGGCCGCGGCTCTGGCGACAGCTCCCACGCCCGAAGAGCCAGGAGGGAAAGCCGTGCCTCGTTGGAAAGCTCTTTGGCAGCCGCTCGCGTGGCCCCACAGCCCGTGGGGCTGCGGGCTTTGCGGCGGCCGTCAGCCTCAGTGCCACCGGCGCCCAGGTGGGGCCGCCGCGCCAGCCTGCGAAGCATTTTCCGGTAGGGCCGCGGCTCTGGCGACAGCTCCCACGCCCGAAGAGCCAGGAGGGAAAGCCGTGCCTCGTTGGAAAGCTCTTTGGCAGCCGCTCGCGTGGTCCCACAGCCCGTGGGGCTGCGGGCTTTGCGGCGGCCGTCAGCCTCAGTGCCACCGGCGCCCACGTGGGGCCGCCGCGCCAGCCTGCGAAGCATTTTCCAGTAGGGCCGCGGCTCTGGCGACAGCTCCCACGCCCGAAGAGCCAGGAGGGAAAGCCGTGCCTCGTTGGAAAGCTCTTTGGCAGCCGCTCGCGTGGCCCCACAGCCCGTGGGGCTGCGGGCTTTCCGGCGGCCGTCAGCCTCGGCGACCCCGGCGCCCAGGTGGGGCCGCCGCGCCAGCCTGCGAAGCATTTTCCGGTAGGGCCGCGGCTCTGGCGACAGCTCCCACGCCCGAAGAGCCAGGAGGGAAAGCCGTGCCTCGTTGGAAAGCTCTTTGGCAGCCGCTCGCGTGGCCCCACTGCCCATGGGGCTGCGGGCTTTGCGGCGGCCGTCAGCCTCGGCGACACCGGCGCCCACGTGGCACGACCGCGCCAGCCTGCAAAGCATTTTCCGGTAGGGCCGCGTCTCTGGCGACAGCTCCCACGCCCGAAGAGCCAGGAGGGAAAGCCGTGCCTCGTTGGAAAGCTCTTTGGCAGCCGCTCGCGTGGCCCCACAGCCCATGGGTCTACGGGCTTTGCGGCGGCCTTCAGCCTCGGCGCCACCGGCGCCCACGTCGGGCCGCTGCGCCAGCCTGCGAAGCATTTTCCGGTAGGGCCGCAGCTCTGGCGACAGCTCCCACGCCCGAAGAGCCAGGAGGGAAAGCCGTGCCTCGTTGGAAAGCTCTTTGGCAGCCGCTCGCGTGGCCCCACAGCCCGTGGGGCTGCGGGCTTTGCGGCGGCCGTCAGCCTCGGCGCCACCGGCGCCCACGTCGGGCCGCCACGCCAGCCTGCGAAGCATTTTCCGGTAGGGCCGCGTCTCTGGCGACAGCTCCCACGCCCGAAGAGCCAGGAGGGAAAGCCGTGCCTCGTTGGAAAGCTCTTTGGCAGCCGCTAGCGTGGCCCCACAGCCCGTGGGGCTGCGGGCTTTGCGGCGGCCGTCAGCCTCGACGCCACCGGCGCCCAGTTGGGGCCGCCGCGCCAGCCTGCGAAGCATTTTCCGGTAGGGCCGCGGCTCTGGCGACAGCTCCCACGCCCGAAGAGCCAGGAGGGAAAGCCGTGCCTCGTTGGAAAGCTCTTTGGCAGCCGCTCGCGTGGCCCCACAGCCCGTGGGGCTGCGGGCTTTGCGGCGGCCGTCAGCCTCAGTGCCACCGGCGCCCACGTGGGGCCGCCGCGCCAGCCTGCGAAGCATTTTCCGGTAGGGCCGCGGCTCTGGCGACAGCTCCCACGCCCGAAGAGCCAGGAGGGAAAGCCGTGCCTCGTTGGAAAGCTCTTTGGCAGCCGCTCGCGTGGCCCCACAGCCCGTGGGGCTGCGGGCTTTGCGGCGGCCGTCAGCCTCGGCGACCCCGGCGCCCAGGTGGGGCCGCCGCGCCAGCCTGCGAAGCATTTTCCGGTAGGGCCGCGGCTCTGGCGACAGCTCCCACGCCCGAAGAGCCAGGAGGGAAAGCCGTGCCTCGTTGGAAAGCTCTTTGGCAGCCGCTCGCGTGGCCCCACAGCCCATGGGGCTGCGGGCTTTGCGGCGGCCGTCAGCCTCGGCGCCACCGGCGCCAACGTGGCACGACCGCGCCAGCCTGCGAAGCATTTTCCGGTAGGGCCGCGGCTCTGGCGACAGCTCCCACGCCCGAAGAGCCAGGAGGGAAAGCCGTGCCTCGTTGGAAAGCTCTTTGGCAGCCACTCACGTGGCCCCACAGCCCGTGGGGCTGCGGGCTTTCCGGCGGCCGTCAGCCTCGGCGCAACCGGCGCCCACGTGGCACGACCGCGCCAGCCTGCGAAGCATTTTCCGGTAGGGCCGCGTCTCTGGCGACAGCTCCCATGCCCGAAGAGCCAGGAGGGAAAGCCGTGCCTCGTTGGAAAGCTCTTTGGCAGCCGCTCGCGTGGCCTCACAGCCCGTGGGGCTGCGGGCTTTGCGGCGGCCGTCAGCCTCGGCGCCACCGGCGCCCAGGTGGGGCCGCCGCGCCAGCCTGCGAAGCATTTTCCGGTAGGGCCGCGTCTCTGGCGACAGCTCCCACGCCCGAAGAGCCAGGAGGGAAAGCCGTGCCTCGTTGGAAAGCTCTTTGGCAGCCGCTCGCGTGGCCCCACAGCCCGTGGGGCTGCGGGCTTTGCGGCGGCCGTCAGCCTCAGTGCCACCGGCGCCCACGTGGGGCCGCCGCGCCAGCCTGCGAAGCATTTTCCGGTAGGGCCGCGGCTCTGGCGACAGCTCCCACGCCCGAAGAGCCAGGAGGGAAAGCCATGCCTCGTTGGAAAGCTCTTTGGCAGCCGCTCGCGTGGCCCCACAGCCCGTGGGGCTGCGGGCTTTGCGGCGGCCGTCAGCCTCGACGCCATCGGCGCCCACGTGGGGCCGCCGCGCCAGCCTGCGAAGCATTTTCGAGTAGGGCCGCGTCTCTGGCAACAGCTCCCACGCCCGAAGAGCCAGGAGGGAAAGCCGTGCCTCGTTGGAAAGCTCTTTGGCAGCCGCTCGCGTGGCCCCACAGCCCGTGGGGCTGCGGGCTTTGCGGCGGCCGTCAGCCTCGGCGCCACCGGCGCCCACGTCGGGCCGCCACGCCAGCCTGCGAAGCATTTTCCGGTAGGGCCGCGTCTCTGGCGACAGCTCCCACGCCCGAAGAGCCAGGAGGGAAAGCCGTGCCTCGTTGGAAAGCTCTTTGGCAGCCGCTCGCGTGGCCCCACAGCCCGTGGGGCTGCGGGCTTTGTGGCGGCCGTCAGCCTCGGCGACACCGGTGCCCACGTGGCGCCGCCGCGCCAGCCTGCGAAGCATTTTCCGGTAGGGCCGCGTCTCTGGCGACAGCTCCCACGGCCGAAGAGCCAGGAGGGAAAGCCGTGCCTCGTTGGAAAGCTCTTTGGCAGCCACTCACATGGCCCCACAGCCCGTGGGGCTGCGGATCTTCCGGCGGCCGTCAGCCTCGGCGCCATCGGCGCCCACGTCGGGCCGCCGCGCCAGCCTGCGAAGCATTTTCCGGTAGGGCCGCGTCTCTGGCGACAGCTCCCACGCCCGAAGAGCCAGGAGGGAAAGCCGTGCCTCGTTGGAAAGCTCTTTGGCAGCCGCTCACGTGGCCCCACAGCCCGTGGGGCTGCGGGCTTTGCGGCGGCCGTCAGCCTCGGCGCCATCAGCGCCCACGTCGGGCGGCCGCGTCAGCCTGCGAAGCATTTTCCGGTAGGGCCGCGTCTGTGGCGACAGCTCCCACGCCCGAAGAGCCAGGAGGGAAAGCCGTGCCTCGTTGGAAAGCTCTTTGGCAGCCGCTCGCGTGGCCCCACAGCCCGTGGGGCTGCGGGCTTTGCGGCAGCCGTCAGCCTCAGTGCCACCGGCGCCCTCGTTGCGCCGCCACACCAGCCTGCGAAGCATTTTCCGGTAGGGCCGCGTCTCTGGCGACAGCTCCCACGCCCGAAGAGCCAGGAGGGAAAGCCGTGCCTCGTTGGAAAGCTCTTTGGCAGCCGCTCGCGTGGCCCCACAGCCCGTGGGGCTGCGGGCTTTGCGGCGGCCGTCAGCCTCGGCGACACCGACGGCCACGTCGGGCCGCCACGCCAGCCTGCGAAGCATTTTCCGGTAGGGCCGCGTCTCTGGCGACAGCTCCCACGCCCGAAGAGCCAGGAGGGAAAGCCGTGCCTCGTTGGAAAGCTCTTTGGCAGCCGCTCGCGTGGCCCCACAGCCCGTGGTGCTGCGGGCTTTGCGGCGGCCGTCAGCCTCAGCGACACCGGCGCCCAGGTGGGGCCGCCGCGCCAGCCTGCGAAGCATTTTCCGGTAGGGCCGCGGCTCTGGCGACAGCTCCCACGCCCGAAGAGCCAGGAGGGAAAGCCGTGCCTCGTTGGAAAGCTCTTTGGCAGCCGCTCGCGTGGCCCCACAGCCCATGGGGCTGCGGGCTTTGCGGCGGCCGTCAGCCTCGGCGCCACCGGCGCCCACGTGGCACGACCGCACCAGGCTGCGAAGCATTTTCCGGTAGGGCCGCGGCTCTGGCGACAGCTCCCACGCCCGAAGAGCCAGGAGGGAAAGCCGTGCCTCGTTGGAAAGCTCTTTGGCAGCCGCTCGCGTGGCCCCACAGCCCGTGGGGCTGCGGGCTTTCCGGCGGCCGTCAGCCTCGGCGACACCGGCGCCCAGGTGGGGCCGCCGCGCCAGCCTGCGAAGCATTTTCCGGTAGGGCCGCGGCTCTGGCGACAGCTCCCACGCCCGAAGAGCCAGGAGGGAAAGCCGTGCCTCGTTGGAAAGCTCTTTGGCAGCCGCTCGCGTGGCCCCACAGCCCGTGGGGCTGCGGGCTTTGCGGCGGCCGTCAGCCTCGGCGCCATCAGCGCCCACGTCGGGCGGCCGCGCCAGCCTGCGAAGCATTTTCCGGTAGGGCCGCGTCTCTGGCGACAGCTCCCACGCCCGAAGAGCCAGGAGGGAAAGCCGTGCCTCGTTGGAAAGCTCTTTGGCAGCCGCTCGCGTGGCCCCACAGCCCGTGGGGCTGCGGGCTTTGCGGCGGCCGTCAGCCTCGGCGACACCGGCGCCCACGTGGCGCCGCCGCGCCAGCCTGCGAAGCATTTTCCGGTAGGGCCGCGGCTCTGGCGACAGCTCCCACGGCCGAAGAGCCAGGAGGGAAAGCCATGCCTCGTTGGAAAGCTCTTTGGCAGCCACTCACATGGCCCCACAGCCCGTGGGGCTGCGGATCTTCCGGCGGCCGTCAGCCTCGGCGCCATCGGCGCCCACGTCGGGCCGCCGCGCCAGCCTGCGAAGCATTTTCCGGTAGGGCCGCGTCTCTGGCGACAGCTCCCACGCCCGAAGAGCCAGGAGGGAAAGCCGTGCCTCGTTGGAAAGCTCTTTGGCAGCCGCTCGCGTGGCCCCACAGCCCGTGGGGCTGCGGGCTTTGCGGCGGCCGTCAGCCTCGGCGACACCGGCGCCCACGTGGCACCGCCGCGCCAGCCTGCGAAGCATTTTCCGGTAGGGCCGCGGCTCTGGCGACAGCTCCCACGGCCGAAGAGCCAGGAGGGAAAGCCGTGCCTCGTTGGAAAGCTCTTTGGCAGCCACTCACATGGCCCCACAGCCCGTGGGGCTGCGGATCTTCCGGCGGCCGTCAGCCTCGGCGCCATCGGCGCCCACGTCGGGCCGCCGCGCCAGCCTGCGAAGCATTTTCCGGTAGGGCCGCGTCTCTGGCGACAGCTCCCACGCCCGAAGAGCCAGGAGGGAAAGCCGTGCCTCGTTGGAAAGCTCTTTGGCAGCCGCTCGCGTGGCCCCACAGCCCGTGGTGCTGCGGGCTTTGCGGCGGCCGTCAGCCTCAGCGACACCGGCGCCCAGGTGGGGCCGCCGCGCCAGCCTGCGAAGCATTTTCCGGTAGGGCCGCGGCTCTGGCGACAGCTCCCACGCCCGAAGAGCCAGGAGGGAAAGCCGTGCCTCGTTGGAAAGCTCTTTGGCAGCCGCTCGCGTGGCCCCACAGCCCATGGGGCTGCGGGCTTTGCGGCGGCCGTCAGCCTCGGCGCCACCGGCGCCCACGTGGCACGACCGCGCCAGCCTGCGAAGCATTTTCCGGTAGGGCCGCGTCTCTGGCGACAGCTCCCACGCCCGAAGAGCCAGGAGGGAAAGCCGTGCCTCGTTGGAAAGCTCTTTGGCAGCCGCTCGCGTGGCCCCACAGCCCGTGGGGCTGCGGGCTTTCCGGCGGCCGTCAGCCTCGGCGACACCGGCGCCCAGGTGGGGCCGCCGCGCCAGCCTGCGAAGCATTTTCCGGTAGGGCCGCGGCTCTGGCGACAGCTCCCACGCCCGAAGAGCCAGGAGGGAAAGCCGTGCCTCGTTGGAAAGCTCTTTGGCAGCCGCTCGCGTGGCCCCACAGCCCGTGGGGCTGCGGGCTTTGCGGCGGCCGTCAGCCTCGGCGCCATCAGCGCCCACGTCGGGCGGCCGCGCCAGCCTGCGAAGCATTTTCCGGTAGGGCCGCGGCTCTGGCGACAGCTCCCACGCCCGAAGAGCCAGGAGGGAAAGCCGTGCCTCGTTGGAAAGCTCTTTGGCAGCCGCTCGCGTGGCCCCACAGCCCGTGGGGCTGCGGGCTTTGCGGCGGCCGTCAGCCTCGGCGACACCGGCGCCCACGTGGCGCCGCCGCGCCAGCCTGCGAAGCATTTTCCGGTAGGGCCGCGGCTCTGGCGACAGCTCCCACGGCCGAAGAGCCAGGAGGGAAAGCCGTGCCTCGTTGGAAAGCTCTTTGGCAGCCACTCACATGGCCCCACAGCCCGTGGGGCTGCGGATCTTCCGGCGGCCGTCAGCCTCGGCGCCATCGGCGCCCACGTCGGGCCGCCGCGCCAGCCTGCGAAGCATTTTCCGGTAGGGCCGCGTCTCTGGCGACAGCTCCCACGCCCGAAGAGCCAGGAGGGAAAGCCGTGCCTCGTTGGAAAGCTCTTTGGCAGCCGCTCGCGTGGCCCCACAGCCCGTGGGGCTGCGGGCTTTGCGGCGGCCGTCAGCCTCGGCGACACCGGCGCCCACGTGGCGCCGCCGCGCCAGCCTGCGAAGCATTTTCCGGTAGGGCCGCGGCTCTGGCGACAGCTCCCACGGCCGAAGAGCCAGGAGGGAAAGCCGTGCCTCGTTGGAAAGCTCTTTGGCAGCCACTCACATGGCCCCACAGCCCGTGGGGCTGCGGATCTTCCGGCGGCCGTCAGCCTCAGTGCCACCGGCGCCCTCGTTGCGCCGCCACGCCAGCCTGCGAAGCATTTTCCGGTAGGGCCGCGTCTCTGGCGACAGCTCCCACCCCCGAAGGGCCAGGAGGGAAAGCCGTGCCTCGTTGGAAAGCTCTTTGGCAGCCGCTCGCGTGGCCCCACAGCCCGTGGGGCTGCGGGCTTTGCGGCGGCCGTCAGCCTCGGCGACACCGACGGCCACGTGGCGGTGCCGCGCCAGCCTGCGAAGCATTTTCCAGTAGGGCCGCGGCTCTGGCAACAGCTCCCACGCCCGAAGAGCCAGGAGGGAAAGCCGTGCCTCATTGGAAAGCTCTTTGGCAGCCACGCGCGTTGCCCCACAGCCCGTGGGGCTGCGGGCTTTCCGGCGGCTGTCAGCCTCGGCGCCACCGGCGCCCACGTGGCGTGACCGCGCCAGCCTGCAAAGCATTTTCCGGTAGGGCCGCATCTCTGGCGACAGCTCCCACGGCCGAAGAGCCAGGAGGGAAAGCCGTGCCTCGTTGGAAAGCTCTTTGGCAGCCGCTCGCGTGGCCCCACAGCCCATGGGGCTGTGGACTTTGCGGCGGCCGTCAGCCTCGGCGACACCGGCACCCACGTCGGGCCGCTGCGCCAGCCTGCGAAGCATTTTCCGGTAGGGCCGCGGCTCTGGCGACAGCTCCCACGCCCGAAGAGCCAGGAGGGAAAGCCGTGCCTCGTTGGAAAGCTCTTTGGCAGCCGCTCGCGTGGCCCCACAGCCCATGGGGCTGCGGGCTTTGCGGCGGCCGTCAGCCTCGGCGCCACCGGCGCCCACGTGGGGCCGCTGTGCCAGCCTGCGAAGCATTTTCCGGTAGGGCCGCGTCTCTGGCGACAGCTCCCACGCCCGAAGAGCCAGGAGGGAAAGCCGTGCCTCGTTGGAAAGCTCTTTGGCAGCCACTCGCATGGCCCCACAGCCCGTGGGGCTGCGGGCTTTGCGGCGGCCGTGAGCCTCGGCGCCACCGGCGCCCACGTCGGGCCGCCACGCCAGCCTGCGAAGCATTTTCCGGTAGGGCCGCGTCTCTGGCGACAGCTCCCACGCCCGAAGAGCCAGGAGGGAAAGCCGTGCCTCGTTGGAAAGCTCTTTGGCAGCCGCTCGCGTGGCCCCACAGCCCGTGGTGCTGCGGGCTTTCCGGCGGCCGTCAGCCTCAGCGACACCGGCGCCCAGGTGGGGCCGCCGCGCCAGCCTGCGAAGCATTTTCCGGTAGGGCCGCGGCTCTGGCGACAGCTCCCACGCCCGAAGAGCCAGGAGGGAAAGCCGTGCCTCGTTGGAAAGCTCTTTGGCAGCCGCTCGCGTGGCCCCACAGCCCATGGGGCTGCGGGCTTTGCGGCGGCCGTCAGCCTCGGCGCCACCGGCGCCCACGTGGCACGACCGCGCCAGCCTGCGAAGCATTTTCCGGTATGGCCGCGGCTCTGGCGACAGCTCCCACGCCCGAAGAGCCAGGAGGGAAAGCCGTGCCTCGTTGGAAAGCTCTTTGGCAGCCGCTCGCGTGGCCCCACAGCCCGTGGGGCTGCGGGCTTTCCGGCGGCCGTCAGCCTCGGCGACACCGGCGCCCAGGTGGGGCCGCCGCGCCAGCCTGCGAAGCATTTTCCGGTAGGGCCGCGTCTCTGGCGACAGCTCCCACGCCCGAAGAGCCAGGAGGGAAAGCCGTGCCTCGTTGGAAAGCTCTTTGGCAGCCGCTCGCGTGGCCCCACAGCCCGTGGGGCTGCGGGCTTTGCGGCGGCCGTCAGCCTCGGCGCCATCAGCGCCCACGTCGGGCGGCCGCGCCAGCCTGCGAAGCATTTTCCGGTAGGGCCGCGTCTGTGGCGACAGCTCCCACGCCCGAAGAGCCAGGAGGGAAAGCCGTGCCTCGTTGGAAAGCTCTTTGGCAGCCGCTCGCGTGGCCCCACAGCCCATGGGGCTGCGGGCTTTGCGGCGGCCGTCAGCCTGGGCGACACCGACGGCCACGTGGCGCTGCCGCGCCAGCCTGCGAAGCATTTTCCTGTAGGGCCGCGGCTCTGGCAACAGCTCCCACGCCCGAAGAGCCAGGAGGGAAAGCCGTGCCTCATTGGAAAGCTCTTTGGCAGCCACGCGCGTTGCCCCACAGCCCGTGGGGCTGCGGGCTTTCCGGCGGCCGTCAGCCTCGGCGCCACCGGCGCCCACGTGGCGTGACCGCGCCAGCCTGCAAAGCATTTTCCGGTAGGGCCGCGTCTCTGGCGACAGCTCCCACGGCCGAAGAGCCAGGAGGGAAAGCCGTGCCTCGTTGGAAAGCTCTTTGGCAGCCGCTCGCGTGGCCCCACAGCCCATGGGGCTGCGGGCTTTGCGGCGGCCGTCAGCCTCGGCGCCACCGGCGCCCACGTGGGGCGACCGCGCCAGCCTGCGAAGCATTTTCCGGTAGGGCCGCGGCTCTGGCGACAGCTCCCACGCCCGAAGAGCCAGGAGGGAAAGCCGTGCCTCATTGGAAAGCTCTTTGGCAGCCACACACGTGGGCCCACAGCCCGTGGGTCTGCGGGCTTTCCGGCGGCTGTCAGCCTCGGCGCCACCGGCGCCGACGTGGCACGACCGCGCCAGCCTGCGAAGCATTTTCCGGTAGGGCCTCGTCTCTGGCGACAGCTCCCACGTCCGAAGAGCCAGGAGGGAAAGCCGTGCCTCGTTGGAAAGCTCTTTGGCAGCCGCTCGCGTGGCCCCACAGCCCATGGGGCTGCGGGCTTTGCGGCGGCCGTCAGCGTCGGCGCCACCGGCGCCCACGTTGCGCCGCCGCGCCAGCCTGCGAAGCATTTTCCGGTAGGTCCGCGACTCTGGCGACAGCTCCCACGCCTGAAGAGCCAGGAGGGAAAGACGTGCCTCATTGGAAAGCTCTTTGGCAGTCGCTCGCGTGGCCCCACAGCCCGTGGGGCTGCGGGCTTTGCGGCGGCCGTCAGCCTGGGCGACACCGGCGCCCACGTGGTGCCGCCGCGCCAGTCTGCAAAGAATTTTCCGGTAGGGCCGCGTCTCTGGCGACAGCTCCCACGCCCGAAGAGCCAGGAGGAAAAGCCGTGCCTCGTTGGAAAGCTCTTTGGCAGCCGCTCGCGTGGCCCCACAGCCCGTGGGGCTGCGGGCTTTGCGGCGGCAGTCAGCCTCGGCGCCACCGGCGCACACGTGGGGCCGCTGCGCCAGCCTGCGAAGCATTTTCCGGTAGGGCCGCGGCTCTGGCGACAGCTCCCACGCCCGAAGAGCCAGGAGGGAAAGCCGTGCCTCGTTGGAAAGCTCTTTGGCAGCCGCTCGCGTGGCCCCACACCCGTGGGGCTGCGGGCTTTGCGGCAGCCGTCAGCCTCAGTGCCACCGGCGCACACCTTGCGCCGCTGCGCCAGCCTGCGAAGCATTTTCCGGTAGGGCCGCGTCTCTGGCGACAGCTCCCACGCCCGAAGAGCCAGGAGGGAAAGCCGTGCCTCGTTGGAAAGCTCTTTGGCAGCCGCTCGCATGGCCCCACAGCCCGTGGGGCTGCGGGCTTTGCGGCGGCCGTCAGCCTCAGCGCCACCGGCGCCCACGTTGCGCAGCCGCACCAGCCTGCGAAGCATTTTCCGGTAGGGCCGCGGCTCTGGCGACAGCTCCCACGCCCGAAGAGCCAGGAGGGAAAGCCATGCCTCGTTGGAAAGCTCTTTGGCAGCCGCTCGCATGACCCCACAGCCCGTGGGGCTGCGGGCTTTGCGGCGGCCGTCAGCCTCGGCGCCACCGGCGCCCACGTGGGGCCACTGCGCCAGCCTGCGAAGCATTTTCCGGTAGGGCCGCGTCTCTGGCGACAGCTCCCACGCCCGAAGAGCCAGGAGGGAAAGCCGTGCCTCGTTGGAAAGCTCTTTGGCAGCCGCTCGCGTGGCCCCACAGCCTGTGGGGCTGCGGGCTTTGCGGCGGCCGTCAGCCTCGGCGCCACCGGCGCCCACGTCGGGCCGACGCACCAGCCTGCAAAGCATTTTCCTGTAGGGCCGCGGCTCTGGCGACAGCTCCCACGCCCGAAGAGCCAGGAGGGAAAGCCATGCCTCGTTGGAAAGCTCTTTGGGAGCCGCTCGCGTGGCCCCACAGCCCATGGGGCTGCGGGCTTTGCAGCAGCCGTCAGCCTCAGTGCCACCGGCGCCCACGTGGCGCAGCCACGCCAGCCTGCGAAGCATTTTCCGGTAGGGCCGCGTCTCTGGCAACAGCTCCCACGCCCGAAGAGCCAGGAGGGAAAGCCCTGCCTTGATGGAAAGCTCTTTGGCAGCCCCTCGCGTGGCCCCACAGCCCGTGGGGCTGTGGGCTTTCCGGCAGACGTCAGCCTCGGCAACACCGGCGCTCACGTGGCACAGCTGCACCAGCCTGCGAAGCATTTTCCGGTAGGGCCGCGGCTCTGGCGACAGCTCCCACGCCCGAAGAGCCAGGAGGGAAAGCCGTGCCTCATTGGAAAGCTCTTTGGCAGTCGCTCGCGTGGCCCCACAGCCCGTGGGGCTGCGGGCTTTCCGGCGGCCCTCAGCCTGGGCGACATCGGCGCCCACGTCGGGCCGCCGCGCCAGCCTGCGAAGCATTTTCCGGTAGGGCCGCGGCGCTGGTGACAGCTCCCACTCCCGAAGAGCCAGGAGGGAAAGCCGTGCCTCGTTGGAAAGCTCTTTGGCAGCCGCTCGCGTGGCCCCACAGCCCGTGTGGCTGCGGGCTTTGCGGCGGCCGTCAGCCTCGGCGCCACCGGCACCCACGTGGGGCCGCTGCGCCAGCCTGCGAAGCATTTTCCGGTAGGGCCGCGTCTCTGGCGACAGCTCCCACGCCCGAAGAGCCAGGAGGGAAAGCCGTGCCTCGTTGGAAAGCTCTTTGGCAGCCGCTCGCGTGGCCCCACAGCCCATGGGGCTGCGGGCTTTGCGGCGGCCGTCAGCCTCAGTGCCACCGGCGCCCACGTGGCGCCGCCGCACCAGCCTGCAAAGCATTTTCCGGTAGGGCCGCGGCTCTGGCGACAGCTCCCACGCCCGAAGAGCCAGGAGGGAAAGCCCTGCCTTGATGGAAAGCTCTTTGGCAGCCGCTCGCGTGGCCCCACAGCCAATGGGGCTGCGGGCTTTGCGGCGGCCGTCAGCCTCGGCGCCACCGGCGCCCACGTGGCGCCGCTGCACCAGCCTGCGAAGCATTTTCGGGTAGGGCCGCAGCTCTGGCGACAGCTCCCACGCCTGAAGAGCCAGGAGGGAAAGCCATGCCTCGTTGGAAAGCTCTTTGGCAGCCGCTCGCGTGGCCCCACACCCGTGGGGCTGCGGGCTTTGCGGCAGCCGTCAGCCTCAGTGCCACCGGCGCCCACGTTGCACCGCCGCGCCAGCCTGCGAAGCATTTTCCGGTAGGGCCGCGTCTCTGGCGACAGCTCCCACGCCCGAAGAGCCAGGAGGGAAAGCCGTGCCTCGTTGGAAAGCTCTTTGGCAGCCACTCGCGTGGCCCCACAGCCCGTGGGGCTGCGGGCTTTCCGACGGCCGTCAGCCTCGGCGCCACCGGCGCCCACGTTGCGCAGCCGCACCAGCCTGCGAAGCATTTTCCGGTAGGGCCGCGGCTCTGGCGACAGCTCCCACGCCCGAAGAGCCAGGAGGGAAAGCCATGCCTCGTTGGAAAGCTCTTTGGCAGCCGCTCGCATGACCCCACAGCCCGTGGGGCTGCGGGCTTTGCGGCGGCCGTCAGCCTCGGCGCCACCGGCGCCCACGTGGGGCCACTGCGCCAGCCTGCGAAGCATTTTCCGGTAGGGCCGCGTCTCTGGCGACAGCTCCCACGCCCGAAGAGCCAGGAGGGAAAGCCGTGCCTCGTTGGAAAGCTCTTTGGCAGCCGCTCGCGTGGCCCCACAGCCTGTGGGGCTGCGGGCTTTGCGGCGGCCGTCAGCCTCGGCGCCACCGGCGCCCACGTCGGGCCGACGCGCCAGCCTGCAAAGCATTTTCCTGTAGGGCCGCGGCTCTGGCGACAGCTCCCACGCCCGAAGAGCCAGGAGGGAAAGCCATGCCTCGTTGGAAAGCTCTTTGGGAGCCGCTCGCGTGGCCCCACAGCCCATGGGGCTGCGGGCTTTGCAGCAGCCGTCAGCCTCAGTGCCACCGGCGCCCACGTGGCGCAGCCACGCCAGCCTGCGAAGCATTTTCCGGTAGGGCCGCGTCTCTGGCAACAGCTCCCACGCCCGAAGAGCCAGGAGGGAAAGCCCTGCCTTGATGGAAAGCTCTTTGGCAGCCCCTCGCGTGGCCCCACAGCCCGTGGGGCTGCGGGCTTTCCGGCGGCCCTCAGCCTGGGCGACATCGGCGCCCACGTCGGGCCGCCGCGCCAGCCTGCGAAGCATTTTCCGGTAGGGCCGCGGCGCTGGCGACAGCTCCCACTCCCGAAGAGCCAGGAGGGAAAGCCGTGCCTCGTTGGAAAGCTCTTTGGCAGCCGCTCGCGTGGCCCCACAGCCCGTGGGGCTGCGGGCTTTACGGCGGCCATCAGCCTGGGCGACACCAGCGCCCAGGTGATGCCGTCGCGCCAGCCTGCGAAGCATTTTCCGGTAGGGCCGCGGCTCTGGCGACAGCTCCCACGCCCGAAGAGCTAGGAGGGAAAGCCGTGCCTCATTGGAAAGCTCTTTGGCAGCCACTCGCGTGGCCCCACAGCCCGTGGGGCTGCGGGCTTTCCGACGGCCGTCAGCCTCGGCGCCATCGGCGCCCACGTCGGGCCGCCGCGCCAGCCTGCGAAGCATTTTCCGGTAGGGCCGCGGCTCTGGCGACAGCTCCCACGCCCGAAGAGCCAGGAGGGAAAGCCGTGCCTCATTGGAAAGCTCTTTGGCAGCCACGCACGTGGCCCCACAGCCCGTGGGGCTGCGGGCTTTGCGGCGGCCGTCAGCCTCAGCGCCACCGGCGCCCACGTTGCGCAGCCGCACCAGCCTGCGAAGCATTTTCCGGTAGGGCCGCGGCTCTGGCGACAGCTCCCACGTCCGAAGAGCCAGGAGGGAAAGCCGTGCCTCGTTGGAAAGCTCTTTGGCAGCCGCTCGCGTGGCCCCACAGCCCATGGGGCTGCGGGCTTTGCGGCGGCCGTCAGCGTCGGCGCCACCGGCGCCCACGTTGCGCCGCCGCGCCAGCCTGCGAAGCATTTTCCGGTAGGTCCGCGACTCTGGCGACAGCTCCCACGCCTGAAGAGCCAGGAGGGAAAGACGTGCCTCATTGGAAAGCTCTTTGGCAGTCGCTCGCGTGGCCCCACAGCCCGTGGGGCTGCGGGCTTTGCGGCGGCCGTCAGCCTGGGCGACACCGGCGCCCACGTGGTGCCGCCGCGCCAGTCTGCAAAGAATTTTCCGGTAGGGCCGCGGCTCTGGCGACAGCTCCCACGCCCGAAGAGCCAGGAGGGAAAGCCGTGCCTCGTTGGAAAGCTCTTTGGCAGCCGCTCGCGTGGCCCCACAGCCCGTGGGGCTGCGGGCTTTGCGGCGGCAGTCAGCCTCGGCGCCACCGGCGCCCACGTGGGGCCGCTGCGCCAGCCTGCGAAGCATTTTCCGGTAGGGCCGCGGCTCTGGCGACAGCTCCCACGCCCGAAGAGCCAGGAGGGAAAGCCGTGCCTCGTTGGAAAGCTCTTTGGCAGCCGCTCGCGTGGCCCCACACCCGTGGGGCTGCGGGCTTTGCGGCAGCCGTCAGCCTCAGTGCCACCGGCGCACACGTTGCGCCGCTGCGCCAGCCTGCGAAGCATTTTCCGGTAGGGCCGCGTCTCTGGCGACAGCTCCCACGCCCGAAGAGCCAGGAGGGAAAGCCGTGCCTCGTTGGAAAGCTCTTTGGCAGCCGCTCGCATGGCCCCACAGCCCGTGGGGCTGCGGGCTTTGCGGCGGCCGTCAGCCTCAGCGCCACCGGCGCCCACGTTGCGCAGCCGCACCAGCCTGCGAAGCATTTTCCGGTAGGGCCGCGGCTCTGGCGACAGCTCCCACGCCCGAAGAGCCAGGAGGGAAAGCCATGCCTCGTTGGAAAGCTCTTTGGCAGCCGCTCGCATGACCCCACAGCCCGTGGGGCTGCGGGCTTTGCGGCGGCCGTCAGCCTCGGCGCCACCGGCGCCCACGTGGGGCCACTGCGCCAGCCTGCGAAGCATTTTCCGGTAGGGCCGCGTCTCTGGCGACAGCTCCCACGCCCGAAGAGCCAGGAGGGAAAGCCGTGCCTCGTTGGAAAGCTCTTTGGCAGCCGCTCGCGTGGCCCCACAGCCTGTGGGGCTGCGGGCTTTGCGGCGGCCGTCAGCCTCGGCGCCGCCGGCGCCCACGTCGGGCCGACGCACCAGCCTGCAAAGCATTTTCCTGTAGGGCCGCGGCTCTGGCGACAGCTCCCACGCCCGAAGAGCCAGGAGGGAAAGCCATGCCTCGTTGGAAAGCTCTTTGGCAGCCGCTCGCGTGGCCCCACAGCCCGTGGGGCTGCGGGCTTTGCGGCGGCTGTCAGCCTCGGCGCCAGTGGCGCCCACGTTGCCCCGCCGCGCCAGCCTGCGAAGCATTTTCCGGTAGGGCCGCGGCTCTGGCGACAGCTCCCACGCCCGAAGAGCTAGGAGGGAAAGCCGTGCCTCATTGGAAAGCTCTTTGGCAGCCACTCGCGTGGCCCCACAGCCCGTGGGGCTGCGGGCTTTCCGGCGGCCGTCAGCCTCGGCGCCACCGGCGCCCACGTCGGGCCGCCACGCCAGCCTGCGAAGCATTTTCCGGTAGGGCCGCGGCTCTGGCAACAGCTCCCACGCCCGAAGAGCCAGGAGGGAAAGCCCTGCCTTGATGGAAAGCTCTTTGGCAGCCGCTCGCGTGGCCCCACAGCCCATGGGGCTGCGGGCTTTGCGGCAGCCGTCAGCCTCGGCGCCATCGGCGCCCACGTCGGGCCGCCGCGCCAGCCTGCGAAGCATTTTCCGGTAGGGCCGCGGCTCTGGCGACAGCTCCCACGCCCGAAGAGCCAGGAGGGAAAGCCGTGCCTCATTGGAAAGCTCTTTGGCAGCCACGCACGTGGCCCCACAGCCCGTGGGTCTGCGGGCTTTCCGGCGGCTGTCAGCCTCGGCGCCACCGGCGCCGACGTGGCACGACCGCGCCAGCCTGCGAAGCATTTTCCGGTAGGGCCTCGTCTCTGGCGACAGCTCCCACGTCCGAAGAGCCAGGAGGGAAAGCCGTGCCTCGTTGGAAAGCTCTTTGGCAGCCGCTCGCGTGGCCCCACAGCCCATGGGGCTGCGGGCTTTGCGGCGGCCGTCAGCGTCGGCGCCACCGGCGCCCACGTTGCGCCGCCGCGCCAGCCTGCGAAGCATTTTCCGGTAGGTCCGCGACTCTGGCGACAGCTCCCACGCCTGAAGAGCCAGGAGGGAAAGACGTGCCTCATTGGAAAGCTCTTTGGCAGTCGCTCGCGTGGCCCCACAGCCCGTGGGGCTGCGGGCTTTGCGGCGGCCGTCAGCCTGGGCGACACCGGCGCCCACGTGGTGCCGCCGCGCCAGTCTGCAAAGAATTTTCCGGTAGGGCCGCGGCTCTGGCGACAGCTCCCACGCCCGAAGAGCCAGGAGGGAAAGCCGTGCCTCGTTGGAAAGCTCTTTGGCAGCCGCTCGCGTGGCCCCACAGCCCATGGGGCTGCGGGCTTTGCGGCGGCAGTCAGCCTCGGCGCCACCGGCGCCCACGTGGGGCCGCTGCGCCAGCCTGCGAAGCATTTTCCGGTAGGGCCGCGGCTCTGGCGACAGCTTACACGCCCGAAGAGCCAGGAGGGAAAGCCGTGCCTCGTTGGAAAGCTCTTTGGCAGCCGCTCGCGTGGCCCCACAGCCCGTGGGGCTGCGGGCTTTGCGGCAGCCGTCAGCCTCAGTGCCACCGGCGCACACGTTGCGCCGCCGCGCCAGCCTGCGAAGCATTTTCCGGTAGGTCCGCGACTCTGGCGACAGCTCCCACGCCTGAAGAGCCAGGAGGGAAAGACGTGCCTCATTGGAAAGCTCTTTGGCAGTCGCTCGCGTGGCCCCACAGCCCGTGGGGCTGCGGGCTTTGCGGCGGCCGTCAGCCTGGGCGACACCGGCGCCCACGTGGTGCCGCCGCGCCAGTCTGCAAAGAATTTTCCGGTAGGGCCGCGGCTCTGGCGACAGCTCCCACGCCCGAAGAGCCAGGAGGGAAAGCCATGCCTCGTTGGAAAGCTCTTTGGGAGCCGCTCGCGTGGCCCCACAGCCCATGGGGCTGCGGGCTTTGCAGCATCCGTCAGCCTCAGTGCCACCGGCGCCCACGTGGCGCAGCCACGCCAGCCTGCGAAGCATTTTCCGGTAGGGCCGCGTCTCTGGCAACAGCTCCCACGCCCGAAGAGCCAGGAGGGAAAGCCCTGCCTTGATGGAAAGCTCTTTGGCAGCCCCTCGCGTGGCCCCACAGCCCGTGGGGCTGTGGGCTTTCCGGCAGACGTCAGCCTCGGCAACACCGGCGCTCACGTGGCACCGCTGCACCAGCCTGCGAAGCATTTTCCGGTAGGGCCGCGGCTCTGGCGACAGCTCCCACGCCCGAAGAGCCAGGAGGGAAAGCCGTGCCTCATTGGAAAGCTCTTTGGCAGTCGCTCGCGTGGCCCCACAGCCCGTGGGGCTGCGGGCTTTGCGGCGGCCGTCAGCCTCGGCGCCACCGGCACCCACGTGGGGCCGCTGCTCCAGCCTGCGAAGCATTTTCCGGTAGGGCCGCGTCTCTGGCGACAGCTCCCACGCCCGAAGAGCCAGGAGGGAAAGCCGTGCCTCTTTGGAAAGCTCTCTGGCAGTCGCTCGCGTGGCCCCACAGCCCATGGGGCTGCGGGCTTTGCGGCGGCCGTCAGCCTCAGTGCCACCGGCGCCCACGTGGCGCCGCCGCACCAGCCTGCAAAGCATTTTCCGGTAGGGCCGCGGCTCTGGCGACAGCTCCCACGCCCGAAGAGCCAGGAGGGAAAGCCCTGCCTTGATGGAAAGCTCTTTGGCAGCCGCTCGCGTGGCCCCACAGCCCGTGGGGCTGCGGGCTTTCCGGCGGCCGTCAGCCTGGGCGCCACCTACGCCCACGTTGGGCCGCCGCGCCAGCCTGCGAAGCATTTTCCGGTAGGGCCGCGTCTCTGGCGACAGCTCCCACGCCCAAAGAGCCAGGAGGGAAAGCCGTGCCTCGTTGGAAAGCTCTTTGGCAGCCGCTCGCGTGGCCCCACAGCCCGTGGGGCTGCGGGCTTTGCGGCGGCCATCAGCCTGGGCGACACCGGCGCCCAGGTGATGCCGTCGCGCCAGCCTGCGAAGCATTTTCCGGTAGGGCCGCGGCTCTGGCGACAGCTCCCACGCCCGAAGAGCCAGGAGGGAAAGCCGTGCCTCGTTGGAAAGCTCTTTGGCAGCCGCTCGCATGGCCCCACAGCCCGTGGGGCTGCGGGCTTTGCGGCGGCCGTCAGCCTCAGCGCCACCGGCGCCCACGTTGCGCAGCCGCACCAGCCTGCGAAGCATTTTCCGGTAGGGCCGCGGCTCTGGCGACAGCTCCCACGCCCGAAGAGCCAGGAGGGAAAGCCATGCCTCGTTGGAAAGCTCTTTGGCAGCCGCTCGCATGACCCCACAGCCCGTGGGGCTGCGGGCTTTGCGGCGGCCGTCAGCCTCGGCGCCACCGGCGCCCACGTGGGGCCACTGCGCCAGCCTGCGAAGCATTTTCCGGTAGGGCCGCGTCTCTGGCGACAGCTCCCACGCCCGAAGAGCCAGGAGGGAAAGCCGTGCCTCGTTGGAAAGCTCTTTGGCAGCCGCTCGCGTGGCCCCACAGCCTGTGGGGCTGCGGGCTTTGCGGCGGCCGTCAGCCTCGGCGCCGCCGGCGCCCACGTCGGGCCGACGCACCAGCCTGCAAAGCATTTTCCTGTAGGGCCGCGGCTCTGGCGACAGCTCCCACGCCCGAAGAGCCAGGAGGGAAAGCCATGCCTCGTTGGAAAGCTCTTTGGGAGCCGCTCGCGTGGCCCCACAGCCCATGGGGCTGCGGGCTTTGCAGCAGCCGTCAGCCTCAGTGCCACCGGCGCCCACGTGGCGCAGCCACGCCAGCCTGCGAAGCATTTTCCGGTAGGGCCGCGGCTCTGGCGACAGCTCCCACGCCCGAAGAGCCAGGAGGGAAAGCCGTGCCTCATTGGAAAGCTCTTTGGCAGCCACGCACGTGGCCCCACAGCCCGTGGGTCTGCGGGCTTTCCGGCGGCTGTCAGCCTCGGCGCCACCGGCGCCGACGTGGCACGACCGCGCCAGCCTGCGAAGCATTTTCCGGTAGGGCCTCGTCTCTGGCGACAGCTCCCACGTCCGAAGAGCCAGGAGGGAAAGCCGTGCCTCGTTGGAAAGCTCTTTGGCAGCCGCTCGCGTGGCCCCACAGCCCATGGGGCTGCGGGCTTTGCGGCGGCCGTCAGCGTCGGCGCCACCGGCGCCCACGTTGCGCCGCCGCGCCAGCCTGCGAAGCATTTTCCGGTAGGTCCGCGACTCTGGCGACAGCTCCCACGCCTGAAGAGCCAGGAGGGAAAGACGTGCCTCATTGGAAAGCTCTTTGGCAGTCGCTCGCGTGGCCCCACAGCCCGTGGGGCTGCGGGCTTTGCGGCGGCTGTCAGCCTGGGCGACACCGGCGCCCACGTGGTGCCGCCGCGCCAGTCTGCAAAGCATTTTCCGGTAGGGCCGCGGCTCTGGCGACAGCTCCCACGCCCGAAGAGCCAGGAGGGAAAGCCCTGCCTTGATGGAAAGCTCTTTGGCAGCCGCTCGCGTGGCCCCACAGCCAATGGGGCTGCGGGCTTTGCGGCGGCCGTCAGCCTCGGCGCCACCGGCGCCCACGTGGCGCCGCTGCACCAGCCTGCGAAGCATTTTCGGGTAGGGCCGCAGCTCTGGCGACAGCTCCCACGCCTGAAGAGCCAGGAGGGAAAGCCATGCCTCGTTGGAAAGCTCTTTGGCAGCCGCTCGCGTGGCCCCACAGCCTGTGGGGCTGCGGGCTTTGCGGCGGCCGTCAGCCTCGGCGCCATCGGCGCCCACGTTGCACCGCCGCGCCAGCCTGCGAAGCATTTTCCGGTAGGGCCGCGTCTCTGGCGACAGCTCCCACGCCCGAAGAGCCAGGAGGGAAAGCCGTGCCTCGTTGGAAAGCTCTTTGGCAGCCGCTCGCGTGGCCCCACAGCCCGTGGGGCTGCGGGCTTTACGGCGGCCATCAGCCTGGGCGACACCAGCGCCCAGGTGATGCCGTCGCGCCAGCCTGCGAAGCATTTTCCGGTAGGGCCGCGGCTCTGGCGACAGCTCCCACGCCCGAAGAGCTAGGAGGGAAAGCCGTGCCTCATTGGAAAGCTCTTTGGCAGCCACTCGCGTGGCCCCACAGCCCGTGGGGCTGCGGGCTTTCCGGCGGCCGTCAGCCTCGGCGCCACCGGCGCCCACGTCAGGCCGCCACGCCAGCCTGCGAAGCATTTTCCGGTAGGGCCGCGGCTCTGGCAACAGCTCCCACGCCCGAAGAGCCAGGAGGGAAAGCCCTGCCTTGATGGAAAGCTCTTTGGCAGCCGCTCGCGTGGCCCCACAGCCCATGGGGCTGCGGGCTTTGCGGCAGCCGTCAGCCTCGGCGCCATCGGCGCCCACGTCGGGCCGCCGCGCCAGCCTGCGAAGCATTTTCCGGTAGGGCCGCGGCTCTGGCGACAGCTCCCACGGCCGAAGAGCCAGGAGGGAAAGCCGTGCCTCATTGGAAAGCTCTTTGGCAGCCACGCACGTGGCCCCACAGCCCGTGGGTCTGCGGGCTTTCCGGCGGCTGTCAGCCTCGGCGCCACCGGCGCCGACGTGGCACGACCGCGCCAGCCTGCGAAGCATTTTCCGGTAGGGCCTCGTCTCTGGCGACAGCTCCCACGTCCGAAGAGCCAGGAGGGAAAGCCGTGCCTCGTTGGAAAGCTCTTTGGCAGCCGCTCGCGTGGCCCCACAGCCCATGGGGCTGCGGGCTTTGCGGCGGCCGTCAGCGTCGGCGCCACCGGCGCCCACGTTGCGCCGCCGCGCCAGCCTGCGAAGCATTTTCCGGTAGGTCCGCGACTCTGGCGACAGCTCCCACGCCTGAAGAGCCAGGAGGGAAAGACGTGCCTCATTGGAAAGCTCTTTGGCAGTCGCTCGCGTGGCCCCACAGCCCGTGGGGCTGCGGGCTTTGCGGCGGCCGTCAGCCTGGGCGACACCGGCGCCCACGTGGTGCCGCCGCGCCAGTCTGCAAAGAATTTTCCGGTAGGGCCGCGGCTCTGGCGACAGCTCCCACGCCCGAAGAGCCAGGAGGGAAAGCCGTGCCTCGTTGGAAAGCTCTTTGGCAGCCGCTCGCGTGGCCCCACAGCCCATGGGGCTGCGGGCTTTGCGGCGGCAGTCAGCCTCGGCGCCACCGGCGCCCACGTGGGGCCGCTGCGCCAGCCTGCGAAGCATTTTCCGGTAGGGCCGCGGCTCTGGCGACAGCTTACACGCCCGAAGAGCCAGGAGGGAAAGCCGTGCCTCGTTGGAAAGCTCTTTGGCAGCCGCTCGCGTGGCCCCACAGCCCGTGGGGCTGCGGGCTTTGCGGCAGCCGTCAGCCTCAGTGCCACCGGCGCACACGTTGCGCCGCCGCGCCAGCCTGCGAAGCATTTTCCGGTAGGTCCGCGACTCTGGCGACAGCTCCCACGCCTGAAGAGCCAGGAGGGAAAGACGTGCCTCATTGGAAAGCTCTTTGGCAGTCGCTCGCGTGGCCCCACAGCCCGTGGGGCTGCGGGCTTTGCGGCGGCCGTCAGCCTGGGCGACACCGGCGCCCACGTGGTGCCGCCGCGCCAGTCTGCAAAGAATTTTCCGGTAGTGCCGCGGCTCTGGCGACAGCTCCCACGCCCGAAGAGCCAGGAGGGAAAGCCATGCCTCGTTGGAAAGCTCTTTGGGAGCCGCTCGCGTGGCCCCACAGCCCATGGGGCTGCGGGCTTTGCAGCATCCGTCAGCCTCAGTGCCACCGGCGCCCACGTGGCGCAGCCACGCCAGCCTGCGAAGCATTTTCCGGTAGGGCCGCGTCTCTGGCAACAGCTCCCACGCCCGAAGAGCCAGGAGGGAAAGCCCTGCCTTGATGGAAAGCTCTTTGGCAGCCCCTCGCGTGGCCCCACAGCCCGTGGGGCTGTGGGCTTTCCGGCAGACGTCAGCCTCGGCAACACCGGCGCTCACGTGGCACCGCTGCACCAGCCTGCGAAGCATTTTCCGGTAGGGCCGCGGCTCTGGCGACAGCTCCCACGCCCGAAGAGCCAGGAGGGAAAGCCGTGCCTCATTGGAAAGCTCTTTGGCAGTCGCTCGCGTGGCCCCACAGCCCGTGGGGCTGCGGGCTTTGCGGCGGCCGTCAGCCTCGGCGCCACCGGCACCCACGTGGGGCCGCTGCTCCAGCCTGCGAAGCATTTTCCGGTAGGGCCGCGTCTCTGGCGACAGCTCCCACGCCCGAAGAGCCAGGAGGGAAAGCCGTGCCTCTTTGGAAAGCTCTCTGGCAGTCGCTCGCGTGGCCCCACAGCCCATGGGGCTGCGGGCTTTGCGGCGGCCGTCAGCCTCAGTGCCACCGGCGCCCACGTGGCGCCGCCGCACCAGCCTGCAAAGCATTTTCCGGTAGGGCCGCGGCTCTGGCGACAGCTCCCACGCCCGAAGAGCCAGGAGGGAAAGCCCTGCCTTGATGGAAAGCTCTTTGGCAGCCGCTCGCGTGGCCCCACAGCCCGTGGGGCTGCGGGCTTTCCGGCGGCCGTCAGCCTGGGCGCCACCTACGCCCACGTTGGGCCGCCGCGCCAGCCTGCGAAGCATTTTCCGGTAGGGCCGCGTCTCTGGCGACAGCTCCCACGCCCAAAGAGCCAGGAGGGAAAGCCGTGCCTCGTTGGAAAGCTCTTTGGCAGCCGCTCGCGTGGCCCCACAGCCCGTGGGGCTGCGGGCTTTGCGGCGGCCATCAGCCTGGGCGACACCGGCGCCCAGGTGATGCCGTCGCGCCAGCCTGCGAAGCATTTTCCGGTAGGGCCGCGGCTCTGGCGACAGCTCCCACGCCCGAAGAGCCAGGAGGGAAAGCCGTGCCTCATTGGAAAGCTCTTTGGCAGCCACTCGCGTGGCCCCACAGCCCGTGGGGCTGCGGGCTTTCCGGCTGCTGTCAGCCTCGGCGCCATCGGCGCCCACGTGGCGCGACCGCGCCAGCCTGCGAAGCATTTTCCGGTAGGGCCGCGGCTCTGGCGACAGCTCCCACGCCCGAAGAGCCAGGAGGGAAAGCCGTGCCTCGTTGGAAAGCTCTTTGGCAGCCGCTCACGTGGCCCCACAGCCCGTGGGGCTGCGGGCTTTGCGGCGGCCGTCAGCCTCGGCGCCACCGGCGCCCACGTGGCGCCGCCGTGCTAGCCTGCGAAGCATTTTCCGGTAGGGCCGCGTCTCTGGCGACAGCTCCTACGGCCAAAGAGCCAGGAGGGAAAGCCGTGCCTCGTTGGAAAGCTCTTTGGCAGCCGCTCGAGTGGCCCCACAGCCCGTGGGGCTGTGGGCTTTCCGGCGGCCGTCAGCCTCGGCGCCACCGGCTCCCACATTGCGCCGCCGCGCCAGCCTGCGAAGCATTTTCCGGTAGGGCCGCGGCTCTGGCGACAGCTCCCACGCCCGAAGAGCCAGGAGGGAAAGCCGTGCCTCGTTGGAAAGCTCTTTGGCAGCCGCTCGCGTGGCCCCACAGCCCATGGGGCTGCGGGCTTTGCGGCGGCCGTCAGCCTCGGCGCCACCGGCGCCCACGTGGGGCCGCCGCGCCAGCCTGCGAAGCATTTTCCGGTAGGGCCGCGGCTCTGGCGACATCTCCCACGCCCGAAGAGCCAGGAGGGAAAGCCGTGCCTCGTTGGAAAGCTCTTTGGCAGCCGCTCGTGTGGCCCCACAGCCCGTGGGGCTGCGGGCTTTCCGGCGGCCGTCAGCCTGGGCGCCACCGACGCCCACGTCGGTCCGCCACGCCAGCCTGCGAAGCATTTTCCGGTAGGGCCGCGTCTCTGGCGACAGCTCCCACACCCGAAGAGCCAGGAGGGAAAGCCGTGCCTCGTTGGAAAGCTCTTTGGCAGCCGCTCGCGTGGCCCCACAGCCCGTGGGGCTGCGGGCTTTGCGGCGGCCATCAGCCTGGGCGACACCGGCGCCCAGGTGATGCCGTCGCGCCAGCCTGCGAAGCATTTTCCGGTAGGGCCGCGGCTCTGGCGACAGCTCCCACGCCCGAAGAGCCAGTAGGGAAAGCCGTGCCTCATTGGAAAGCTCTTTGGCAGCCACTCGCGTGGCCCCACAGCCCGTGGGGCTGCGGGCTTTCCGGCTGCTGTCAGCCTCGGCGCCATCGGCGCCCACGTGGCGCGACCGCGCCAGCCTGCGAAGCATTTTCCGGTAGGGCCGCGGCTCTGGCGACAGTTCCCACGCCCGAAGAGCCAGGAGGGAAAGCCGTGCCTCGTTGGAAAGCTCTTTGGCAGCCGCTCACGTGGCCCCACAGCCCGTGGGGCTGCGGGCTTTGCGGCGGCCGTCAGCCTCGGCGCCACCGGCGCCCACGTGGCGCCGCCGTGCTAGCCTGCGAAGCATTTTCCGGTAGGGCCGCGTCTCTGGCGACAGCTCCTACGGCCAAAGAGCCAGGAGGGAAAGCCGTGCCTCGTTGGAAAGCTCTTTGGCAGCCGCTCGCGTGGCCCCACAGCCCGTGGGGCTGTGGGCTTTCCGGCGGCCGTCAGCCTCGGCGCCACCGGCGCCCACATTGCGCCGCCGCGCCAGCATGCGAAGCATTTTCCGGTAGGGCCGCGGCTCTGGCGACAGCTCCCACGCCCGAAGAGCCAGGAGGGAAAGCCGTGCCTCGTTGGAAAGCTCTTTGGCAGCCGCTCGCGTGGCCCCACAGCCCATGGGGCTGCGGGCTTTGCGGCGGCCGTCAGCCTCGGCGCCACCGGCGCCCACGTCGGTCCGCCGCGCCAGCCTGCGAAGCATTTTCCGGTAGGGCCGAGGCTCTGGCGACATCTCCCACGCCCGAAGAGCCAGGAGGGAAAGCCGTGCCTCGTTGGAAAGCTCTTTGGCAGCCGCTCGTGTGGCCCCACAGCCCGTGGGGCTGCGGGCTTTCCGGCGGCCGTCAGCCTGGGCGCCACCGACGCCCACGTCGGTCCGCCACGCCAGCCTGCGAAGCATTTTCCGGTAGGGCCGCGGCTCTGGCGACAGCTCCCACACCCGAAGAGCCAGGAGGGAAAGCCGTGCCTCGTTGGAAAGCTCTTTGGCAGCCGCTCGCGTGGCCCCACAGCCCGTGGGGCTGCGGGCTTTGCGGCGGCCGTCAGCCTCGGCGCCACCGGCGCCCACGTGGCGCCGCCGCGCTAGCCTGCGAAGCATTTTCCGGTAGGGCCGCGTCTCTGGCGACAGCTCCCAAGCCCGAAGAGCCAGGAGGGAAAGCCGTGCCTCATTGGAAAGCTCTTTGGCAGCCACTCGCCTGGCCCCACAGCCCATGGGGCTGCGGGCTTTCCGGCGGCTGTAAGCCTCGGCGCCACCGTCGCCCACGTGGCGCGACCGCACCAGCCTGCAAAGCATTTTCCGGTAGGGCCGCGGCTCTGGCGACAGCTCCCACGCCCGAAGAGCCAGGAGGGAAAGCCGTGCCTCGTTGGAAAGCTCTTTGGCAGCCGCTCGCGTGGCCCCACAGCCCATGGGGCTGCGGGCTTTGCGGCGGCCGTCAGCCTCGGCGCCACCGGCGCCCACGTCGGGCCGCCACGCCAGCCTGCGAAGCATTTTCCGGTAGGGCCGCGTCTCTGGCGACAGCTCCCACGCCCGAAGAGCCAGGAGGGAAAGCCGTGCCTCGTTGGAAAGCTCTTTGGCAGCCGCTCGCGTGGCCCCACAGCCCGTGGGGCTGCGGGCTTTCCGGCGGCCGTCAGCCTCGGCGCCACCTACGCCCACGTTGGGCCGCCGCGCCAGCCTGCGAAGCATTTTCCGGTAGGGCCGCGGCTCTGGCGACAGCTCCCACGCCCGAAGAGCCAGGAGGGAAAGCCGTGCCTCGTTGGAAAGCTCTTTGGCAGCCGCTCGCGTGGCCCCACAGCCCATGGGGCTGCGGGCTTTCCGGCGGCCGTCAGCCTCAGTGCCACCGGCGCCCACATTGCGCCGCCGCGCCAGCCTGCGAAGCATTTTCCGGTAGGGCCGCGGCTCTGGCGACAGCTCCCACGGCCGAAGAGCCAGGAGGGAAAGCCGTGCCTCGTTGGAAAGCTCTTTGGCAGCCGCTCGCGTGGCCCCACAGCCCGTGGGGCTGCGGGCTTTCCGGCGGCCATCAGCCTTGACGCCACCGGCGTCCACATGGCGCCGCCGCGCCAGCCTGCGAAGCATTTTCCGGTAGGGCCGCGGCTCTGGCGACAGCTCCCACGCCCGAAGAGCCAGGAGGGAAAGCCGTGCCTCGTTGGAAAGCTCTTTGGCAGCCGCTCGCGTGGCCCCACAGCCCGTGGGGCTGCGGGCTTTCCGGCGGCCGTCAGCCTCGGCGCCACCTACGCCCACGTTGGGCCGCCGCGCCAGCCTGCGAAGCATTTTCCGGTAGGGCCGCGGCTCTGGCGACAGCTCCCACGCCCAAAGAGCCAGGAGGGAAAGCCGTGCCTCATTGGAAAGCTCTTTGGCAGCCACTCGCGTGGCCCCACAGCCCATGGGGCTGCGGGCTTTGCGGCGGACGTCAGCCTGGGCGCCACCGGCGCCCAAGTGTCGCCGCAGCGCCAGCCTGCGAAGCATTTTCCGGTAGGGCCGCGGCTCTGGCGACAGCTCCCACGCCCGAAGAGCCAGGAGGGAAAGCCGTGCCTCGATGGAAAGCTCTTTGGCAGCCGCTCGCGTGGCCCCACAGCCCGTGGGGCTGCGGGCTTTGCGGCGGCCATCAGCCTGGGCGACACCGGCGCCCAGGTGATGCCGTCGCGCCAGCCTGCGAAGCATTTTCCGGTAGGGCCGCGTCTCTCGCAACAGCTCCCACGCCCGAAGAGCCAGGAGGGAAAGCCGTGCCTCATTGGAAAGCTCTTTGGCAGCCACTCGCATGGCCCCACAGCCCGTGGGGCTGCGGGCTTTCCGGCTGCTGTCAGCCTCGGCGCCACCGGCGCCCACGTGGCGCCGCCACGCCAGCCTGCAAAGCATTTTCCGGTAGGGCCGCGGCTCTAGCGACAGCTCCCACGCCCGAAGAGCCAGGAGGGAAAGCCGTGCCTCGTTGGAAAGCTCTTTGGCAGCTGCTCGCGTGGCCCCACAGCCCGTGGGGCTGCGGGCTTTGCGGCGGCCGTCAGCCTGGGCGCCACCGGCGCCCACGTGGCGCCGCCGCGCTAGCCTGCGAAGCATTTTCCGGTAGGGCCGCGGCTCTGGCGACAGCTCCCACGGCCAAAGAGCCAGGAGGGAAAGCCGTGCCTCGTTGGAAAGCTCTTTGGCAGCCGCTCGCGTGGCCCCACAGCCCATGGGGCTGCGGGCTTTGCGGCGGCCGTCAGCCTCGGCGCCACCGGCGCCCACGTCGGGCCGCCGCGCCAGCCTGCGAAGCATTTTCCCGTAGGGCCGCGGCTCTGGCGACATCTCCCACGCCCGAAGAGCCAGGAGGGAAAGCCGTGCCTCGTTGGAAAGCTCTTTGGCAGCCGCTCGTGTGGCCCCACAGCCCGTGGGGCTGCGGGCTTTCCGGCGGCCGTCAGCCTGGGCGACACCGACGCCCACGTCGGGCCGCCTCGCCAGCCTGCGAAGCATTTTCCTGTAGGGCCGCGGCTCTGGCGACAGCTCCCACGCCCGAAGAGCCAGGAGGGAAAGCCGTGCCTCGTTGGAAAGCTCTTTGGCAGCCGCTCGCGTGGCCCCACAGCCCGTGGGGCTGCGGGCTTTGCGGCGGCCGTCAGCCTCGGCGACACCGGCGCCCACGTGGGGCCGCCGCGCCAGCCTGCAAAGAATTTTCCGGTAGGGCCGCGGCTCTGGCGACAGCTCCCACGCCCGAAGAGCCAGGAGGGAAAGCCGTGCCTCGTTGGAAAGCTCTTTGGCAGCCGCTCGCGTGGCCCCACAGCCCATGGGGCTGCGGGCTTTGCAGCGGCCGTCATCCTCAGTGCCACCGGCGCCCACGTTGCGCCGCCGCGCCAGCCTGCGAAGCATTTTCCGGTAGGGCCGCGGCTCTGGCGACAGCTCCCATGCCCGAAGATCCAGGAGGGAAAGCCGTGCCTCGTTGGAAAGCTCTTTGGCAGCCGCTCGCGTGGCCCCACAGCCCATGGGGCTGCGGGCATTGCGGCGGCCGTCAGCCTCGGCGCCATCGACGCCCAGGTGGGGCCGCCGCGCCAGCCTGCGAAGCATTTTCCGGTAGGGCCGCGTCTCTGGCGACAGCTCCCACGCCCGAAGAGCCAGGAGGGAAAGCCGTGCCTCGTTGGAAAGCTCTTTGGCAGCCGCTCGCGTGGCCCCACAGCCCGTGGGGCTGCGGGCTTTCCGGCGGCCATCAGCCTCGGCGCCACCGGCGCCCACGTGGCGCCGCCGCGCCAGCCTGCGAAGCATTTTCCGGTAGGGCCGCGGCTCTGGCGACAGCTCCCACGCCCGAAGAGCCAGGAGGGAAAGCCGTGCCTCGTTGGAAAGCTCTTTGTCAGCCACTCGCGTGGCCCCACAGTCCATGGGGCTGCGTGCTTTGCGGCGGCCGTCACCCTCAGTGCCACCGGCGCCCACGTTGCGCCGCCGCGCCAGCCTGCGAAGCATTTTCCGGTAGGGCCGCGGCTCTGGCGACAGCTCCCACGCCCGAAGAGCCAGGAGGGAAAGCCGTGCCTCGTTGGAAAGCTCTTTGGCAGTCGCTCGCGTGGCCCCACAGCCCATGGGGCTGCGGGCTTTGCGGCGGCCATCAGCCTCGGCGCCATCGACGCCAAGGTGGGGCCGCCGCGCCAGCCTGCGAAGCATTTTCCGGTAGGGCCGCGGCTCTGGCGACAGCTCCCACGCCCGAAGAGCCAGGAGGGAAAGCTGTGCCTCGTTGGAAAGCTCTTTGGCAGCCGCTCGCGTGGCCCCACAGCCCGTGGGGCTGCGGGCTTTCCGGCGGCCATCAGCCTCGGTGCCACAGGCGCCCACGTGGCGCCGCCGCGCCAGCCTGCGAAGCATTTTCCGGTAGGGCCGCGGCTCTGGCGACAGCTCCCACGCCCGAAGAGCCAGGAGGGAAAGCCGTGCCTCGTTGGAAAGCTCTTTGGCAGCCGCTCGCGTGGCCCCACAGCCCGTGGGGCTGCGGGCTTTCCGGCGGCCGTCAGCCTCGGCGCCACCTACGCCCAGGTGGGGCCGCCGCGCCAGCCTGCGAAGCATTTTCCGGTAGGGCCGCGGCTCTGGCGACAGCTCCCACGCCCGAAGAGCCAGGAGGGAAAGCCGTGCCTTGTTGGAAAGCTCTTTGGCAGCCGCTCGCGTGGCCCCACAGCCCATGGGGCTGCGGGCTTTCCGGCGGCCGTCAGCCTCAGTGCCACCGGCGCCCACATTGCGCCGCCGCGCCAGCCTGCGAAGCATTTTCCGGTAGGGCCGCGGCTCTGGCGACAGCTCCCACGGCCGAAGAGCCAGGAGGGAAAGCCTTGCCTCGTTGGAAAGCTCTTTGGCAGCCGCTCGCGTGGCCCCACAGCCCGTGGGGCTGCGGGCTTTCCGGCGGCCATCAGCCTTGACGCCACCGGCGCCCAGGTGATGCCGTCGCGCCAGCCTGCGAAGCATTTTCCGGTAGGGCCGCGTCTCTCGCAACAGCTCCCACGCCCGAAGAGCCAGGAGGGAAAGCCGTGCCTCATTGGAAAGCTCTTTGGCAGCCACTCGCATGGCCCCACAGCCCGTGGGGCTGCGGGCTTTCCGGCTGCTGTCAGCCTCGGCGCCACCGGCGCCCACGTGGCGCCGCCGCGCCAGCCTGCAAAGCATTTTCCGGTAGGGCCGCGGCTCTGGCGACAGCTCCCACGCCCGAAGAGCCAGGAGGGAAAGCCGTGCCTCGTTGGAAAGCTCTTTGGCAGCCGCTCGCGTGGCCCCACAGCCCGTGGGGCTGCGGGCTTTGCGGCGGCCGTCAGCCTGGGCGCCACCGGCGCCCACGTGGCGCCGCCGCGCTAGCCTGCGAAGCATTTTCCGGTAGGGCCGCGTCTCTGGCGACAGCTCCCACGGCCAAAGAGCCAGGAGGGAAAGCCGTGCCTCGTTGGAAAGCTCTTTGGCAGCCGCTCGCGTGGCCCCACAACCCGTGGGGCTGTGGGCTTTCCGGCGGCCGTCAGCCTCGGCGCCACCGGCGCCCACATTGCGCCGCCGCGCCAGCCTGCGAAGCATTTTCCGGTAGGGCCGCGGCTCTGGCGACAGCTCCCACGCCCGAAGAGCCAGGAGGGAAAGCCGTGCCTCGTTGGAAAGCTCTTTGGCAGCCGCTCGCGTGGCCCCACAGCCCATGGGGCTGCGGGCTTTGCGGCGGCCGTCAGCCTCGGCGCCACCGGCGCCCACGTCGGGCCGCCGCGCCAGCCTGCGAAGCATTTTCCTGTAGGGCCGCGGCTCTGGCGACATCTCCCACGCCCGAAGAGCCAGGAGGGAAAGCCGTGCCTCGTTGGAAAGCTCTTTGGCAGCCGCTCGTGTGGCCCCACAGCCCGTGGGGCTGCGGGCTTTCCGGCGGCCGTCAGCCTGGGCGACACCGACGCCCACGTCGGGCCGCCTCGCCAGCCTGCGAAGCATTTTCCTGTAGGGCCGCGGCTCTGGCGACAGCTCCCACGCCCGAAGAGCCAGGAGGGAAAGCCGTGCCTCGTTGGAAATCTCTTTGGCAGCCGCTCGCGTGGCCCCACAGCCCGTGGGGCTGCGGGCTTTCCGGCGGCCATCAGCCTCGGCGCCACCGGCGCCCACGTGGCGCCGCCGCGCCAGCCTGCGAAGCATTTTCCGGTAGGGCCGCGGCTCTGGCGACAGCTCCCACGCCCGAAGAGCCAGGAGGGAAAGCCGTGCCTCGTTGGAAAGCTCTTTGTCAGCCACTCGCGTGGCCCCACAGTCCATGGGGCTGCGTGCTTTGCGGCGGCCGTCACCCTCAGTGCCACCGGCGCCCACGTTGCGCCGCCGCGCCAGCCTGCGAAGCATTTTCCGGTAGGGCCGCGGCTCTGGCGACAGCTCCCACGCCCGAAGAGCCAGGAGGGAAAGCCGTGCCTCGTTGGAAAGCTCTTTGGCAGCCGCTCGCGTGGCCCCACAGCCCGTGGGGCTGCGGGCTTTCCGGCGGCCGTCAGCCTCGGCGCCACCTACGCCCACGTTGGGCCGCCGCGCCAGCCCGCGAAGCATTTTCCGGTAGGGCCGCGGCTCTGGCGACAGCTCCCACGCCCAAAGAGCCAGGAGGGAAAGCCGTGCCTCATTGGAAAGCTCTTTGGCAGCCACTCGCGTGGCCCCACAGCCCATGGGGCTGCGGGCTTTGCGGCGGACGTCAGCCTGGGCGACACCGGCGCCCAAGTGTCGCCGCAGCGCCAGCCTGCGAAGCATTTTCCGGTAGGGCCGCGGCTCTGGCGACAGCTCCCACGCCCGAAGAGCCAGGAGGGAAAGCCGTGCCTCGATGGAAAGCTCTTTGGCAGCCGCTCACGTGGCCCCACAGCCCGTGGGGCTGCGGGCTTTGCGGCGGCCATCAGCCTGGGCGACACCGGCGCCCAGGTGATGCCGTCGCGCCAGCCTGCGAAGCATTTTCCGGTAGGGCCGCGTCTCTCGCAACAGCTCCCACGCCCGAAGAGCCAGGAGGGAAAGCCGTGCCTCATTGGAAAGCTCTTTGGCAGCCACTCGCGTGGCCCCACAGCCCGTGGGGCTGCGGGCTTTCCGGCTGCTGTCAGCCTCGGCGCCACCGGCGCCCACGTGGCGCCGCCACGCCAGCCTGCGAAGCATTTTCCGGTAGGGCCGCGGCTCTAGCGACATCTCCCACGCCCGAAGAGGCAGGAGGGAAAGCCGTGCCTCGTTGGAAAGCTCTTTGGCAGCCGCTCGCGTGGCCCCACAGCCCGTGGGGCTGCGGGCTTTGCGGCGGCCGTCAGCCTGGGCGCCACCGGCGCCCACGTGGCGCCGCCGCGCTAGCCTGCGAAGCATTTTCCGGTAGGGCCGCGTCTCTGGCGACAGCTCCCACGGCCAAAGAGCCAGGAGGGAAAGCCGTGCCTCGTTGGAAAGCTCTTTGGCAGCCGCTCGCGTGGCCCCACAACCCGTGGGGCTGTGGGCTTTCCGGCGGCCGTCAGCCTCGGCGCCACCGGCGCCCACATTGCGCCGCCGCGCCAGCCTGCGAAGCATTTTCCGGTAGGGCCGCGGCTCTGGCGACAGCTCCCACGCCCGAAGAGCCAGGAGGGAAAGCCGTGCCTCGTTGGAAAGCTCTTTGGCAGCCGCTCGCGTGGCCCCACAGCCCATGGGGCTGCGGGCTTTGCGGCGGCCGTCAGCCTCGGCGCCACCGGCGCCCACGTCGGGCCGCCGCGCCAGCCTGCGAAGCATTTTCCTGTAGGGCCGCGGCTCTGGCGACATCTCCCACGCCCGAAGAGCCAGGAGGGAAAGCCGTGCCTCGTTGGAAAGCTCTTTGGCAGCCGCTCGTGTGGCCCCACAGCCCGTGGGGCTGCGGGCTTTCCGGCGGCCGTCAGCCTGGGCGACACCGACGCCCACGTCGGGCCGCCTCGCCAGCCTGCGAAGCATTTTCCTGTAGGGCCGCGGCTCTGGCGACAGCTCCCACGCCCGAAGAGCCAGGAGGGAAAGCCGTGCCTCGTTGGAAATCTCTTTGGCAGCCGCTCGCGTGGCCCCACAGCCCGTGGGGCTGCGGGCTTTGCGGCGGCCGTCAGCCTCGGCGACACCGGCGCCCACGTGGGGCCGCCGCGCCAGCCTGCAAAGAATTTTCCGGTAGGGCCGCGGCTCTGGCGACAGCTCCCACGCCCGAAGAGCCAGGAGGGAAAGCCGTGCCTCGTTGGAAAGCTCTTTGGCAGCCGCTCGCGTGGCCCCACAGCCCATGGGGCTGCGGGCTTTGCAGCGGCCGTCATCCTCAGTGCCACCGGCGCCCACGTTGCGCCGCCGCGCCAGCCTGCGAAGCATTTTCCGGTAGGGCCGCGGCTCTGGCGACAGCTCCCATGCCCGAAGATCCAGGAGGGAAAGCCGTGCCTCGTTGGAAAGCTCTTTGGCAGCCGCTCGCGTGGCCCCACAGCCCATGGGGCTGCGGGCATTGCGGCGGCCGTCAGCCTCGGCGCCATCGACGCCCAGGTGGGGCCGCCGCGCCAGCCTGCGAAGCATTTTCCGGTAGGGCCGCGTCTCTGGCGACAGCTCCCACGCCCGAAGAGCCAGGAGGGAAAGCTGTGCCTCGTTGGAAAGCTCTTTGGCAGCCGCTCGCGTGGCCCCACAGCCCGTGGGGCTGCGGGCTTTCCGGCGGCCATCAGCCTCGGCGCCACCGGCGCCCACGTGGCGCCGCCGCGCCAGCCTGCGAAGCATTTTCCGGTAGGGCCGCGGCTCTGGCGACAGCTCCCACGCCCGAAGAGCCAGGAGGGAAAGCCGTGCCTCGTTGGAAAGCTCTTTGTCAGCCACTCGCGTGGCCCCACAGTCCATGGGGCTGCGTGCTTTGCGGCGGCCGTCACCCTCAGTGCCACCGGCGCCCACGTTGCGCCGCCGCGCCAGCCTGCGAAGCATTTTCCGGTAGGGCCGCGGCTCTGGCGACAGCTCCCACGCCCGAAGAGCCAGGAGGGAAAGCCGTGCCTCGTTGGAAAGCTCTTTGGCAGCCGCTCGCGTGGCCCCACAGCCCGTGGGGCTGCGGGCTTTCCGGCGGCCGTCAGCCTCGGCGCCACCTACGCCCACGTTGGGCCGCCGCGCCAGCCCGCGAAGCATTTTCCGGTAGGGCCGCGGCTCTGGCGACAGCTCCCACGCCCAAAGAGCCAGGAGGGAAAGCCGTGCCTCATTGGAAAGCTCTTTGGCAGCCACTCGCGTGGCCCCACAGCCCATGGGGCTGCGGGCTTTGCGGCGGACGTCAGCCTGGGCGCCACCGGCGCCCAAGTGTCGCCGCAGCGCCAGCCTGCGAAGCATTTTCCGGTAGGGCCGCGGCTCTGGCGACAGCTCCCACGCCCGAAGAGCCAGGAGGGAAAGCCGTGCCTCGATGGAAAGCTCTTTGGCAGCCGCTCACGTGGCCCCACAGCCCGTGGGGCTGCGGGCTTTGCGGCGGCCATCAGCCTGGGCGACACCGGCGCCCAGGTGATGCCGTCGCGCCAGCCTGCGAAGCATTTTCCGGTAGGGCCGCGTCTCTCGCAACAGCTCCCACGCCCGAAGAGCCAGGAGGGAAAGCCGTGCCTCATTGGAAAGCTCTTTGGCAGCCACTCGCGTGGCCCCACAGCCCGTGGGGCTGCGGGCTTTCCGGCTGCTGTCAGCCTCGGCGCCACCGGCGCCCACGTGGCGCCGCCGCGCCAGCCTGCAAAGCATTTTCCGGTAGGGCCGCGGCTCTAGCGACATCTCCCACGCCCGAAGAGCCAGGAGGGAAAGCCGTGCCTCGTTGGAAAGCTCTTTGGCAGCCGCTCGCGTGGCCCCACAGCCCGTGGGGCTGCGGGCTTTGCGGCGGCCGTCAGCCTGGGCGCCACCGGCGCCCACGTGGCGCCGCCGCGCTAGCCTGCGAAGCATTTTCCGGTAGGGCCGCGTCTCTGGCGACAGCTCCCACGGCCAAAGAGCCAGGAGGGAAAGCCGTGCCTCGTTGGAAAGCTCTTTGGCAGCCGCTCGCGTGGCCCCACAACCCGTGGGGCTGTGGGCTTTCCGGCGGCCGTCAGCCTCGGCGCCACCGGCGCCCACATTGCGCCGCCGCGCCAGCCTGCGAAGCATTTTCCGGTAGGGCCGCGGCTCTGGCGACAGCTCCCACGCCCGAAGAGCCAGGAGGGAAAGCCGTGCCTCGTTGGAAAGCTCTTTGGCAGCCGCTCGCGTGGCCCCACAGCCCATGGGGCTGCGGGCTTTGCGGCGGCCGTCAGCCTCGGCGCCACCGGCGCCCACGTCGGGCCGCCGCGCCAGCCTGCGAAGCATTTTCCTGTAGGGCCGCGGCTCTGGCGACATCTCCCACGCCCGAAGAGCCAGGAGGGAAAGCCGTGCCTCGTTGGAAAGCTCTTTGGCAGCCGCTCGTGTGGCCCCACAGCCCGTGGGGCTGCGGGCTTTCCGGCGGCCGTCAGCCTGGGCGACACCGACGCCCACGTCGGGCCGCCTCGCCAGCCTGCGAAGCATTTTCCTGTAGGGCCGCGGCTCTGGCGACAGCTCCCACGCCCGAAGAGCCAGGAGGGAAAGCCGTGCCTCGTTGGAAATCTCTTTGGCAGCCGCTCGCGTGGCCCCACAGCCCGTGGGGCTGCGGGCTTTGCGGCGGCCGTCAGCCTCGGCGACACCGGCGCCCACGTGGGGCCGCCGCGCCAGCCTGCAAAGAATTTTCCGGTAGGGCCGCGGCTCTGGCGACAGCTCCCACGCCCGAAGAGCCAGGAGGGAAAGCCGTGCCTCGTTGGAAAGCTCTTTGGCAGCCGCTCGCGTGGCCCCACAGCCCATGGGGCTGCGGGCTTTGCAGCGGCCGTCATCCTCAGTGCCACCGGCGCCCACGTTGCGCCGCCGCGCCAGCCTGCGAAGCATTTTCCGGTAGGGCCGCGGCTCTGGCGACAGCTCCCATGCCCGAAGAGCCAGGAGGGAAAGCCGTGCCTCGTTGGAAAGCTCTTTGGCAGCCGCTCGCGTGGCCCCACAGCCCATGGGGCTGCGGGCATTGCGGCGGCCGTCAGCCTCGGCGCCATCGACGCCCAGGTGGGGCCGCCGCGCCAGCCTGCGAAGCATTTTCCGGTAGGGCCGCGTCTCTGGCGACAGCTCCCACGCCCGAAGAGCCAGGAGGGAAAGCTGTGCCTCGTTGGAAAGCTCTTTGGCAGCCGCTCGCGTGGCCCCACAGCCCGTGGGGCTGCGGGCTTTCCGGCGGCCATCAGCCTCGGCGCCACCGGCGCCCACGTGGCGCCGCCGCGCCAGCCTGCGAAGCATTTTCCGGTAGGGCCGTGGCTCTGGCGACAGCTCCCACGCCCGAAGAGCCAGGAGGGAAAGCCGTGCCTCGTTGGAAAGCTCTTTGGCAGCCACTCGCGTGGCCCCACAGTCCATGGGGCTGCGTGCTTTGCGGCGGCCGTCACCCTCAGTGCCACCGGCGCCCACGTTGCGCCGCCGCGCCAGCCTGCGAAGCATTTTCCGGTAGGGCCGCGGCTCTGGCGACAGCTCCCACGCCCGAAGAGCCAGGAGGGAAAGCCGTGCCTCGTTGGAAAGCTCTTTGGCAGCCGCTCGCGTGGCCCCACAGCCCGTGGGGCTGCGGGCTTTCCGGCGGCCGTCAGCCTCGGCGCCACCTACGCCCACGTTGGGCCGCCGCGCCAGCCCGCGAAGCATTTTCCGGTAGGGCCGCGGCTCTGGCGACAGCTCCCACGCCCAAAGAGCCAGGAGGGAAAGCCGTGCCTCATTGGAAAGCTCTTTGGCAGCCACTCGCGTGGCCCCACAGCCCATGGGGCTGCGGGCTTTGCGGCGGCCGTCAGCCTCGGCGCCACCGGCGCCCAAGTGTCGCCGCAGCGCCAGCCTGCGAAGCATTTTCCGGTAGGGCCGCGGCTCTGGCGACAGCTCCCACGCCCGAAGAGCCAGGAGGGAAAGCCGTGCCTCGATGGAAAGCTCTTTGGCAGCCGCTCACGTGGCCCCACAGCCCGTGGGGCTGCGGGCTTTGCGGCGGCCATCAGCCTGGGCGACACCGGCGCCCAGGTGATGCCGTCGCGCCAGCCTGCGAAGCATTTTCCGGTAGGGCCGCGTCTCTCGCAACAGCTCCCACGCCCGAAGAGCCAGGAGGGAAAGCCGTGCCTCATTGGAAAGCTCTTTGGCAGCCACTCGCGTGGCCCCACAGCCCGTGGGGCTGCGGGCTTTGCGGCGGCCGTCAGCCTGGGCGCCACCGGCGCTCACGTGGCGCCGCCGCGCTAGCCTGCGAAGCATTTTCCGGTAGGGCCGCGTCTCTGGCGACAGCTCCCACGGCCAAAGAGCCAGGAGGGAAAGCCGTGCCTCGTTGGAAAGCTCTTTGGCAGCCGCTCGCGTGGCCCCACAACCCGTGGGGCTGTGGGCTTTCCGGCGGCCGTCAGCCTCGGCGCCACCGGCGCCCACATTGCGCCGCCGCGCCAGCCTGCGAAGCATTTTCCGGTAGGGCTGCGGCTCTGGCGACAGCTCCCACGCCCGAAGAGCCAGGAGGGAAAGCCGTGCCTCGTTGGAAAGCTCTTTGGCAGCCGCTCGCGTGGCCCCACAGCCCATGGGGCTGCGGGCTTTGCGGCGGCCGTCAGCCTCGGCGCCACCGGCGCCCACGTCGGGCCGCCGCGCCAGCCTGCGAAGCATTTTCCGGTAGGGCCGCGGCTCTGGCGACATCTCCCACACCCGAAGAGCCAGGAGGGAAAGCCGTGCCTCGTTGGAAAGCTCTTTGGCAGCCGCTCGTGTGGCCCCACAGCCCGTGGGGCTGCGGGCTTTCCGGCGGCCGTCAGCCTGGGCGACACCGACGCCCACGTCGGGCCGCCTCGCCAGCCTGCGAAGCATTTTCCTGTAGGGCCGCGGCTCTGGCGACAGCTCCCACGCCCGAAGAGCCAGGAGGGAAAGCCGTGCCTCGTTGGAAAGCTCTTTGGCAGCCGCTCGCGTGGCCCCACAGCCCGTGGGGCTGCGGGCTTTGCGGCGGCCGTCAGCCTCGGCGACACCGGCGCCCACGTGGGGCCGCCGCGCCAGCCTGCAAAGAATTTTCCGGTAGGGCCGCGTCTCTGGCGACAGCTCCCACGCCCGAAGAGCCAGGAGGGAAAGCCGTGCCTCGTTGGAAAGCTCTTTGGCAGCCGCTCGCGTGGCCCCACAGCCCATGGGGCTGCGGGCTTTGCAGCGGCCGTCATCCTCAGTGCCACCGGCGCCCACGTTGCGCCGCCGCGCCAGGCTGCGAAGCATTTTCCGGTAGGGCCGCGGCTCTGGCGACAGCTCCCACGCCCGAAGAGCCAGGAGGGAAAGCCGTGCCTCGTTGGAAAGCTCTTTGGCAGCCGCTCGCGTGGCCCCACAGCCCATGGGGCTGCGGGCATTGCGGCGGCCGTCAGCCTCGGCGCCATCGACGCCCAGGTGGGGCCGCCGCGCCAGCCTGCGAAGCATTTTCCGGTAGGGCCGCGGCTCTGGCGACAGCTCCCACGCCCGAAGAGCCAGGAGGGAAAGCTGTGCCTCGTTGGAAAGCTCTTTGGCAGCCGCTCGCGTGGCCCCACAGCCCGTGGGGCTGCGGGCTTTCCGGCGGCCATCAGCCTCGGCGCCACCGGCGCCCACGTGGCGCGACCGCGCCAGCCTGCGAAGCATTTTCCGGTAGGGCCGCGGCTCTGGCGACAGCTCCCACGCCCGAAGAGCCAGGAGGGAAAGCCGTGCCTCGTTGGAAAGCTCTTTGGCAGCCGCTCGCGTGGCCCCACAGCCCATGGGGCTGCGGGCATTGCGGCGGCCGTCAGCCTCGGCGCCATCGACGCCCAGGTGGGGCCGCCGCGCCAGCCTGCGAAGCATTTTCCGGTAGGGCCGCGTCTCTGGCGACAGCTCCCACGCCCGAAGAGCCAGGAGGGAAAGCTGTGCCTCGTTGGAAAGCTCTTTGGCAGCCGCTCGCGTGGCCCCACAGCCCGTGGGGCTGCGGGCTTTCCGGCGGCCATCAGCCTCGGCGCCACCGGCGCCCACGTGGCGCCGCCGCGCCAGCCTGCGAAGCATTTTCCGGTAGGGCCGCGGCTCTGGCGACAGCTCCCACGCCCGAAGAGCCAGGAGGGAAAGCCGTGCCTCGTTGGAAAGCTCTTTGTCAGTCGCTCGCGTGGCCCCACAGTCCATGGGGCTGCGTGCTTTGCGGCGGCCGTCACCCTCAGTGCCACCGGCGCCCACGTTGCGCCGCCGCGCCAGCCTGCGAAGCATTTTCCGGTAGGGCCGCGGCTCTGGCGACAGCTCCCACGCCCGAAGAGCCAGGAGGGAAAGCCGTGCCTCGTTGGAAAGCTCTTTGGCAGTCGCTCGCGTGGCCCCACAGCCCATGGGGCTGCGGGCTTTGCGGCGGCCATCAGCCTCGGCGCCATCGACGCCAAGGTGGGGCCGCCGCGCCAGCCTGCGAAGCATTTTCCGGTAGGGCCGCGGCTCTGGCGACAGCTCCCACGCCCGAAGAGCCAGGAGGGAAAGCTGTGCCTCGTTGGAAAGCTCTTTGGCAGCCGCTCGCGTGGCCCCACAGCCCGTGGGGCTGCGGGCTTTCCGGCGGCCATCAGCCTCGGTGCCACCGGCGCCCACGTGGCGCCGCCGCGCCAGCCTGCGAAGCATTTTCCGGTAGGGCCGCGGCTCTGGCGACAGCTCCCACGCCCAAAGAGCCAGGAGGGAAAGCCGTGCCTCGTTGGAAAGCTCTTTGGCAGCCGCTCGCGTGGCCCCACAGCCCGTGGGGCTGCGGGCTTTCCGGCGGCCGTCAGCCTCGGCGCCACCTACGCCCACGTTGGGCCGCCGCGCCAGCCCGCGAAGCATTTTCCGGTAGGGCCGCGGCTCTGGCGACAGCTCCCACGCCCAAAGAGCCAGGAGGGAAAGCCGTGCCTCATTGGAAAGCTCTTTGGCAGCCACTCGCGTGGCCCCACAGCCCATGGGGCTGCGGGCTTTGCGGCGGACGTCAGCCTGGGCGCCACCGGCGCCCAAGTGTCGCCGCAGCGCCAGCCTGCGAAGCATTTTCCGGTAGGGCCGCGGCTCTCGCAACAGCTCCCACGCCCGAAGAGCCAGGAGGGAAAGCCGTGCCTCATTGGAAAGCTCTTTGGCAGCCACTCGCGTGGCCCCACAGCCCGTGGGGCTGCGGGCTTTGCGGCGGCCATCAGCCTGGGCGACACCGGCGCCCAGGTGATGCCGTCACGCCAGCCTGCGAAGCATTTTCCGGTAGGGCCGCGTCTCTCGCAACAGCTCCCACGCCCGAAGAGCCAGGAGGGAAAGCCGTGCCTCATTGGAAAGCTCTTTGGCAGCCACTCGCGTGGCCCCACAGCCCGTGGGGCTGCGGGCTTTCCGGCTGCTGTCAGCCTCGGCGCCACCGGCGCCCACGTGGCGCCGCCGCGCCAGCCTGCAAAGCATTTTCCGGTAGGGCCGCGTCTCTGGCGACAGCTCCCACGGCCAAAGAGCCAGGAGGGAAAGCCGTGCCTCGTTGGAAAGCTCTTTGGCAGCCGCTCGCGTGGCCCCACAACCCGTGGGGCTGTGGGCTTTCCGGCGGCCGTCAGCCTCGGCGCCACCGGCGCCCACATTGCGCCGCCGCGCCAGCCTGCGAAGCATTTTCCGGTAGGGCCGCGGCTCTGGCGACAGCTCCCACGCCCGAAGAGCCAGGAGGGAAAGCCGTGCCTCGTTGGAAAGCTCTTTGGCAGCCGCTCGCGTGGCCCCACAGCCCATGGGGCTGCGGGCTTTGCGGCGGCCGTCAGCCTCGGCGCCACCGGCGCCCACGTCGGGCCGCCGCGCCAGCCTGCGAAGCATTTTCCGGTAGGGCCGCGGCTCTGGCGACATCTCCCACACCCGAAGAGCCAGGAGGGAAAGCCGTGCCTCGTTGGAAAGCTCTTTGGCAGCCGCTCGTGTGGCCCCACAGCCCGTGGGGCTGCGGGCTTTGCGGCGGCCGTCAGCCTGGGCGACACCGACGCCCACGTCGGGCCGCCTCGCCAGCCTGCGAAGCATTTTCCTGTAGGGCCGCGGCTCTGGCGACAGCTCCCACGCCCGAAGAGCCAGGAGGGAAAGCCGTGCCTCGTTGGAAAGCTCTTTGGCAGCCGCTCGCGTGGCCCCACAGCCCGTGGGGCTGCGGGCTTTGCGGCGGCCGTCAGCCTCGGCGACACCGGCGCCCACGTGGGGCCGCCGCGCCAGCCTGCAAAGAATTTTCCGGTAGGGCCGCGTCTCTGGCGACAGCTCCCACGCCCGAAGAGCCAGGAGGGAAAGCCGTGCCTCGTTGGAAAGCTCTTTGGCAGCCGCTCGCGTGGCCCCACAGCCCATGGGGCTGCGGGCTTTGCAGCGGCCGTCATCCTCAGTGCCACCGGCGCCCACGTTGCGCCGCCGCGCCAGGCTGCGAAGCATTTTCCGGTAGGGCCGCGGCTCTGGCGACAGCTCCCACGCCCGAAGAGCCAGGAGGGAAAGCCGTGCCTCGTTGGAAAGCTCTTTGGCAGCCGCTCGCGTGGCCCCACAGCCCATGGGGCTGCGGGCATTGCGGCGGCCGTCAGCCTCGGCGCCATCGACGCCCAGGTGGGGCCGCCGCGCCAGCCTGCGAAGCATTTTCCGGTAGGGCCGCGTCTCTGGCAACAGCTCCCACGCCCGAAGAGCCAGGAGGGAATGCTGTGCCTCGTTGGAAAGCTCTTTAGCAGCCGCTCGCGTGGCCCCACAGCCCGTGGGGCTGCGGGCTTTGCGGCGGCCGTCAGCCTCGGCGCCACCGGCGCCCACGTGGCGCCGCCGCGCCAGCCTGCGAAGCATTTTGCGGTAGGTCCGCGACTCTGGCGACAGCTCCCACGGCCAAAGAGCCAGGAGGGAAAGCCGTGCCTCGTTGGAAAGCTCTTTGGCAGCCGCTCGCGTGGCCCCACAGCCCATGGGGCTGCGGGCTTTCCGGCGGCCGACAGCCTCGGTGCCACCGGCGCCCACGTGGCGCCGCCGCGCCAGCCTGCGAAGCATTTTCCGGTAGGGCCGCGGCTCTGGCGACAGCTCCCACGCCCGAAGAGCCAGGAGGGAAAGCCGTGCCTCGTTGGAAAGCTCTTTGGCAGCCGCTCGCGTGGCCCCACAGCCCGTGGGGCTGCGGGCTTTGCGGCGGCCGTCAGCCTCGGCGCCACCTACGCCCAGGTGGGGCCGCCGCGCCAGCCTGCGAAGCATTTTCCGGTAGGGCCGCGGCTCTGGCGACAGCTCCCACGCCCGAAGAGCCAGGAGGGAAAGCCGTGCCTCGTTGGAAAGCTCTTTGGCAGCCGCTCGCGTGGCCCCACAGCCCATGGGGCTGCGGGCTTTCCGGCGGCCGTCAGCCTCAGTGCCACCGGCGCCCACATTGCGCCGCCGCGCCAGCCTGCGAAGCATTTTCCGGTAGGGCCGCGTCTCTGGCGACAGCTCCCACGCCCGAAGAGCCAGGAGGGAAAGCCGTGCCTCGTTGGAAAGCTCTTTGGCAGCCGCTCGCGTGGCCCCACAGCCCGTGGGGCTGCGGGCTTTGCGGCGGCCGTCAGCCTCGGCGCCACCGGCGCCCACGTGGCGCCGCCGCGCCAGCCTGCGAAGCATTTTGCGGTAGGGCCGCGTCTCTGGCGACAGCTCCCACGGCCAAAGAGCCAGGAGGGAAAGCCGTGCCTCGTTGGAAAGCTCTTTGGCAGCCGCTCGCGTGGCCCCACAGCCCATGGGGCTGCGGGCTTTCCGGCGGCCATCAGCCTTGACGCCACCGGCGTCCACGTGGCGCCGCCGCGCCAGCCTGCGAAGCATTTTCCGGTAGGGCCGCGGCTCTGGCGACAGCTCCCACGCCCGAAGAGCCAGGAGGGAAAGCCGTGCCTCGTTGGAAAGCTCTTTGGCAGCCGCTCGCGTGGCCCTAAAGCCCGTGGGGCTGCGGGCTTTCCGGCGGCCGTCAGCCTCGGCGCCACCTACGCCCACGTTGGGCCGCCGCGCCAGCCTGCGAAGCATTTTCCGGTAGGGCCGCGGCTCTGGCGACAGCTCCCACGCCCAAAGAGCCAGGAGGGAAAGCCGTGCCTCATTGGAAAGCTCTTTGGCAGCCACTCGCGTGGCCCCACAGCCCATGGGGCTGCGGGCTTTGCGGCGGACGTCAGCCTGGGCGCCACCGGCGCCCAAGTGTCGCCGCAGCGCCAGCCTGCGAAGCATTTTCCGGTAGGGCCGCGGCTCTGGCGACAGCTCCCATGGCCGAAGAGCCAGGAGGGAAAGCCGTGCCTCGATGGAAAGCTCTTTGGCAGCCGCTCACGTGGCCCCACAGCCCGTGGGGCTGCGGGCTTTGCGGCGGCCATCAGCCTGGGCGACACCGGCGCCCAGGTGATGCCGTCGCGCCAGCCTGCGAAGCATTTTCCGGTAGGGCCGCGTCTCTCGCAACAGCTCCCACGCCCGAAGAGCCAGGAGGGAAAGCCGTGCCTCATTGGAAATCTCTTTGGCAGCCACTCGCGTGGCCCCACAGCCCGTGGGGCTGCGGGCTTTCCGGCTGCTGTCAGCCTCGGCGCCACCGGCGCCCACGTGGCGCCGCCGCGCCAGCCTGCAAAGCATTTTCCGGTAGGGCCGCGGCTCTAGCGACATCTCCCACGCCCGAAGAGCCAGGAGGGAAAGCCGTGCCTCGTTGGAAAGCTCTTTGGCAGCCGCTCGCGTGGCCCCACAGCCCGTGGGGCTGCGGGCTTTGCGGCGGCCGTCAGCCTGGGCGCCACCGGCGCCCACGTGGCGCCGCCGCGCTAGCCTGCGAAGCATTTTCCGGTAGGGCCGCGTCTCTGGCGACAGCTCCCACGGCCAAAGAGCCAGGAGGGAAAGCCGTGCCTCGTTGGAAAGCTCTTTGGCAGCCGCTCGCGTGGCCCCACAACCCGTGGGGCTGTGGGCTTTCCGGCGGCCGTCAGCCTCGGCGCCACCGGCGCCCACATTGCGCCGCCGCGCCAGCCTGCGAAGCATTTTCCGGTAGGGCCGCGGCTCTGGCGACAGCTCCCACGCCCGAAGAGCCAGGAGGGAAAGCCGTGCCTCGTTGGAAAGCTCTTTGGCAGCCGCTCGCGTGGCCCCACAGCCCATGGGGCTGCGGGCTTTGCGGCGGCCGTCAGCCTCGGCGCCACCGGCGCCCACGTCGGGCCGCCGCGCCAGCCTGCGAAGCATTTTCCTGTAGGGCCGCGGCTCTGGCGACATCTCCCACACCCGAAGAGCCAGGAGGGAAAGCCGTGCCTCGTTGGAAAGCTCTTTGGCAGCCGCTCGTGTGGCCCCACAGCCCGTGGGGCTGCGGGCTTTCCGGCGGCCGTCAGCCTGGGCGACACCGACGCCCACGTCGGGCCGCCTCGCCAGCCTGCGAAGCATTTTCCTGTAGGGCCGCGGCTCTGGCGACAGCTCCCACGCCCGAAGAGCCAGGAGGGAAAGCCGTGCCTCGTTGGAAAGCTCTTTGGCAGCCGCTCGCGTGGCCCCACAGCCCGTGGGGCTGCGGGCTTTGCGGCGGCCGTCAGCCTCGGCGACACCGGCGCCCACGTGGGGCCGCCGCGCCAGCCTGCAAAGAATTTTCCGGTAGGGCCGCGTCTCTGGCGACAGCTCCCACGCCCGAAGAGCCAGGAGGGAAAGCCGTGCCTCGTTGGAAAGCTCTTTGGCAGCCGCTCGCGTGGCCCCACAGCCCATGGGGCTGCGGGCTTTGCAGCGGCCGTCATCCTCAGTGCCACCGGCGCCCACGTTGCGCCGCCGCGCCAGGCTGCGAAGCATTTTCCGGTAGGGCCGCGGCTCTGGCGACAGCTCCCACGCCCGAAGAGCCAGGAGGGAAAGCCGTGCCTCGTTGGAAAGCTCTTTGGCAGTCGCTCGCGTGGCCCCACAGCCCATGGGGCTGCGGGCTTTGCGGCGGCCATCAGCCTCGGCGCCATCGACGCCAAGGTGGGGCCGCCGCGCCAGCCTGCGAAGCATTTTCCGGTAGGGCCGCGGCTCTGGCGACAGCTCCCACGCCCGAAGAGCCAGGAGGGAAAGCTGTGCCTCGTTGGAAAGCTCTTTGGCAGCCGCTCGCGTGGCCCCACAGCCCGTGGGGCTGCGGGCTTTCCGGCGGCCATCAGCCTCGGTGCCACCGGCGCCCACGTGGCGCCGCCGCGCCAGCCTGCGAAGCATTTTCCGGTAGGGCCGCGTCTCTCGCAACAGCTCCCACGGCCAAAGAGCCAGGAGGGAAAGCCGTGCCTCGTTGGAAAGCTCTTTGGCAGCCGCTCGCGTGGCCCCACAGCCCGTGGGGCTGCGGGCTTTCCGGCGGCCGTCAGCCTCGGCGCCACCTACGCCCAGGTGGGGCCGCCGCGCCAGCCTGCGAAGCATTTTCCGGTAGGGCCGCGGCTCTGGCGACAGCTCCCACGCCCGAAGAGCCAGGAGGGAAAGCCGTGCCTCGTTGGAAAGCTCTTTGGCAGCCGCTCGCGTGGCCCCACAGCCCATGGGGCTGCGGGCTTTGCGGCGGCCGTCAGCCTCAGTGCCACCGGCGCCCACATTGCGCCGCCGCGCCAGCCTGCGAAGCATTTTCCGGTAGGGCCGCGTCTCTGGCGACAGCTCCCACGGCCGAAGAGCCAGGAGGGAAAGCCGTGCCTCGTTGGAAAGCTCTTTGGCAGCCGCTCGCGTGGCCCCACAGCCCGTGGGGCTGCGGGCTTTCCGGCGGCCATCAGCCTTGACGCCACCGGCGTCCACGTGGCGCCGCCGCGCCAGCCTGCGAAGCATTTTCCGGTAGGGCCGCGGCTCTGGCGACAGCTCCCATGCCCGAAGAGCCAGGAGGGAAAGCCGTGCCTCGTTGGAAAGCTCTTTGGCAGCCGCTCGCGTGGCCCCACAGCCCGTGGGGCTGCGGGCTTTCCGGCGGCCGTCAGCCTCGGCGCCACCTACGCCCACGTTGGGCCGCCGCGCCAGCCCGCGAAGCATTTTCCGGTAGGGCCGCGGCTCTGGCGACAGCTCCCACGCCCAAAGAGCCAGGAGGGAAAGCCGTGCCTCATTGGAAAGCTCTTTGGCAGCCACTCGCGTGGCCCCACAGCCAATGGGGCTGCGGGCTTTGCGGCGGACGTCAGCCTGGGCGCCACCGGCGCCCAAGTGTCGCCGCAGCGCCAGCCTGCGAAGCATTTTCCGGTAGGGCCGCGGCTCTGGCGACAGCTCCCACGCCCGAAGAGCCAGGAGGGAAAGCCGTGCCTCGATGGAAAGCTCTTTGGCAGCCGCTCACGTGGCCCCACAGCCCGTGGGGCTGCGGGCTTTGCGGCGGCCATCAGCCTGGGCGACACCGGCGCCCAGGTGATGCCGTCGCGCCAGCCTGCGAAGCATTTTCCGGTAGGGCCGCGTCTCTCGCAACAGCTCCCACGCCCGAAGAGCCAGGAGGGAAAGCCGTGCCTCATTGGAAAGCTCTTTGGCAGCCACTCGCGTGGCCCCACAGCCCGTGGGGCTGCGGGCTTTCCGGCTGCTGTCAGCCTCGGCGCCACCGGCGCCCACGTGGCGCCGCCGCGCCAGCCTGCAAAGCATTTTCCGGTAGGGCCGCGGCTCTAGCGACATCTCCCACGCCCGAAGAGCCAGGAGGGAAAGCCGTGCCTCGTTGGAAAGCTCTTTGGCAGCCGCTCGCGTGGCCCCACAGCCCGTGGGGCTGCGGGCTTTGCGGCGGCCGTCAGCCTGGGCGCCACCGGCGCCCACGTGGCGCCGCCGCGCTAGCCTGCGAAGCATTTTCCGGTAGGGCCGCGTCTCTGGCGACAGCTCCCACGGCCAAAGAGCCAGGAGGGAAAGCCGTGCCTCGTTGGAAAGCTCTTTGGCAGCCGCTCGCGTGGCCCCACAACCCGTGGGGCTGTGGGCTTTCCGGCGGCCGTCAGCCTCGGCGCCACCGGCGCCCACATTGCGCCGCCGCGCCAGCCTGCGAAGCATTTTCCGGTAGGGCCGCGGCTCTGGCGACAGCTCCCACGCCCGAAGAGCCAGGAGGGAAAGCCGTGCCTCGTTGGAAAGCTCTTTGGCAGCCGCTAGCGTGGCCCCACAGCCCATGGGGCTGCGGGCTTTGCGGCGGCCGTCAGCCTCGGCGCCACCGGCGCCCACGTCGGGCCGCCGCGCCAGCCTGCGAAGCATTTTCCGGTAGGGCCGCGGCTCTGGCGACATCTCCCACACCCGAAGAGCCAGGAGGGAAAGCCGTGCCTCGTTGGAAAGCTCTTTGGCAGCCGCTCGTGTGGCCCCACAGCCCGTGGGGCTGCGGGCTTTCCGGCGGCCGTCAGCCTGGGCGACACCGACGCCCACGTCGGGCCGCCTCGCCAGCCTGCGAAGCATTTTCCTGTAGGGCCGCGGCTCTGGCGACAGCTCCCACGCCCGAAGAGCCAGGAGGGAAAGCCGTGCCTCGTTGGAAAGCTCTTTGGCAGCCGCTCGCGTGGCCCCACAGCCCGTGGGGCTGCGGGCTTTGCGGCGGCCGTCAGCCTCGGCGACACCGGCGCCCACGTGGGGCCGCCGCGCCAGCCTGCAAAGAATTTTCCGGTAGGGCCGCGTCTCTGGCGACAGCTCCCACGCCCGAAGAGCCAGGAGGGAAAGCCGTGCCTCGTTGGAAAGCTCTTTGGCAGCCGCTCGCGTGGCCCCACAGCCCATGGGGCTGCGGGCTTTGCAGCGGCCGTCATCCTCAGTGCCACCGGCGCCCACGTTGCGCCGCCGCGCCAGGCTGCGAAGCATTTTCCGGTAGGGCCGCGGCTCTGGCGACAGCTCCCACGCCCGAAGAGCCAGGAGGGAAAGCCGTGCCTCGTTGGAAAGCTCTTTGGCAGCCGCTCGCGTGGCCCCACAGCCCATGGGGCTGCGGGCATTGCGGCGGCCGTCAGCCTCGGCGCCATCGACGCCCAGGTGGGGCCGCCGCGCCAGCCTGCGAAGCATTTTCCGGTAGGGCCGCGTCTCTGGCGACAGCTCCCACGCCCGAAGAGCCAGGAGGGAAAGCTGTGCCTCGTTGGAAAGCTCTTTGGCAGCCGCTCGCGTGGCCCCACAGCCCGTGGGGCTGCGGGCTTTCCGGCGGCCATCAGCCTCGGCGCCACCGGCGCCCACGTGGCGCCGCCGCGCCAGCCTGCGAAGCATTTTCCGGTAGGGCCGCGGCTCTGGCGACAGCTCCCACGCCCGAAGAGCCAGGAGGGAAAGCCGTGCCTCGTTGGAAAGCTCTTTGTCAGCCAGTCGCGTGGCCCCACAGTCCATGGGGCTGCGTGCTTTGCGGCGGCCGTCACCCTCAGTGCCACCGGCGCCCACGTTGCGCCGCCGCGCCAGCCTGCGAAGCATTTTCCGGTAGGGCCGCGGCTCTGGCGACAGCTCCCACGCCCGAAGAGCCAGGAGGGAAAGCCGTGCCTCGTTGGAAAGCTCTTTGGCAGCCGCTCGCGTGGCCCCACAGCCCATGGGGCTGCGGGCTTTGCGGCGGCCATCAGCCTCGGCGCCATCGACGCCAAGGTGGGGCCGCCGCGCCAGCCTGCGAAGCATTTTCCGGTAGGGCCGCGTCTCTGGCGACAGCTCCCACGCCCGAAGAGCCAGGAGGGAAAGCCGTGCCTCGTTGGAAAGCTCTTTGGCAGCCGCTCGCGTGGCCCCACAGCCTGTGGGGCTGCGGGCTTTGCGGCGGCCATCAGCCTCGGTGCCACCGGCGCCCACGTGGCGCCGCCGCGCCAGCCTGCGAAGCATTTTCCGCTAGGGCCGCGGCTCTGGCAACAGCTCCCACGCCCGAAGAGCCAGGAGGGAAAGCCGTGCCTCGTTGGAAAGCTCTTTGTCAGCCACTCGCGTGGCCCCACAGCCCATGGGGCTGCGGGCTTTGCGGCGGCTGTCAGCCTCGGCGCCACCGGCGCCCAGGTGGGGCCGCCGCGCCAGCCCCCGAAGCATTTTCCGGTAGGGCCGCGGCTCTGGCGACAGCTCCCACGCCCGAAGAGCCAGGAGGGAAAGCCGTGCCTCGTTGGAAAGCTCTTTGGCAGCCGCTCGCGTGGCCCCACAGCCTGTGGGGCTGGGGCTTTGCGGCGGCCGTCAGCCTGGGCGACACCGGCGCCCAGGTGATGCCGCGGCGCCAGCCTGCGAAGCATTTTCCGGTAGGGCCGCGTCTCTGGCAACAGCTCCCACGCCCGAAGAGCCAGGAGGGAATGCTGTGCCTCGTTGGAAAGCTCTTTAGCAGCCGCTCGCGTGGCCCCACAGCCCGTGGGGCTGCGGGCTTTGCGGCGGCCGTCAGCCTCGGCGCCACCGGCGCCCACGTGGCGCCGCCGCGCTAGCCTGCGAAGCATTTTGCGGTAGGGCCGCGTCTCTGGCGACAGCTCCCACGGCCAAAGAGCCAGGAGGGAAAGCCGTGCCTCGTTGGAAAGCTCTTTGGCAGCCGCTCGCGTGGCCCCACAGCCCATGGGGCTGCGGGCTTTCCGGCGGCCATCAGCCTCGGTGCCACCGGCGCCCACGTGGCGCCGCCGCGCCAGCCTGCGAAGCATTTTCCGGTAGGGCCGCGGCTCTGGCGACAGCTCCCACGGCCGAAGAGCCAGGAGGGAAAGCCGTGCCTCGTTGGAAAGCTCTTTGGCAGCCGCTCGCGTGGCCCCACAGCCCGTGGGGCTGCGGGCTTTCCGGCGGCCATCAGCCTTGACGCCACCGGCGTCCACGTGGCGCCGCCGCGCCAGCCTGCGAAGCATTTTCCGGTAGGGCCGCGGCTCTGGCGACAGCTCCCACGCCCGAAGAGCCAGAAGGGAAAGCCGTGCCTCGTTGGAAAGCTCTTTGGCAGCCGCTCGCGTGGCCCCACAGCCCGTGGGGCTGCGGGCTTTCCGGCGGCCGTCAGCCTCGGCGCCACCTACGCCCACGTTGGGCCGCCGCGCCAGCTTGCGAAGCATTTTGCGGTAGGGCCGCGGCTCTGGCGACAGCTCCCACGCCTGAAGAGCCAGGAGGGAAAGCCGTGCCTCATTGGAAAGCTCTTTGGCAGCCAATCGCGTGGCCCCACAGCCCGTGGGGCTGCGGGCTTTGCGGCGGCCGTCAGCCTGGGCACACCGGCGCCCAGGTGGGGCCGCCGCGCCAGCCTGCGAAGCATTTTCCAGTAGGGCCGCGGCTCTGGCAATAGCTCCCACGCCCGAAGAGCCAGGAGGGAAAGCCGTGCCTCGTTGGAAAGCTCTTTGGCAGCCGCTCGCGTGGCCCCACAGCCCATGGGGCTGCGGGCTTTGCGGCGGTCATCAGCCTCAGCGCCACCGGCGCCCACGTTGCGCTGCCGCGTCAGCCTGCGAAGCATTTTCCGGTAGGGCCGCGGCTCTGGCGACAGCTCCCACGCCCAAAGAGCCAGGAGGGAAAGCCGTGCCTCGTTGGAAAGCTCTTTGGCAGCCGCTCGCGTGGCCCCACAGCCCATGGGGCTGCGGGCTTTGCGGCGGCCGTCAGCCTCGGCGCCACCGGCGCCCACGTGGCGCCGCCGCGCCAGCCTGCGAAGCATTTTCCGGTAGGGCCACGTCTCTGGCGACAGCTCCCACGCTGAAGAGCCAGGAGGGAAAGCCGTGCCTCGTTGGAAAGCTCTTTGGCAGCCGCTCGCGTGGCCCCACAGCCCGTGGGGCTGCGGGCTTTGCGGCGGCCGTCAGCCTCGGCGCCACCGGCGCCCACGTGGCGCCGCCGCGCCAGCATGCGAAGCATTTTCCGGTAGGGCCGCGGCTCTGGCGACAGCTCCCACGCCCGAAGAGCAAGGAGGGAAAGCCGTGCCTCGTTGGAAAGCTCTTTGGCAGCCGCTCGCGTGGCCCCACAGCCCATGGGGCTGCGGGCTTTGCGGCGGCCGTCAGCCTCGGCGCCACCGGCGCCCACGTGGCGCCGCCGCGCCAGCCTGCGAAGAATTTTCCGTTGGGGCCGCGGCTCTGGCGACAGCTCCCACGGCCGAAGAGCCAGGAGGGAAAGCCATGCCTCATTGGAAAGCTCTTTGGCAGCCACTCGCGTGGCCCCACAGCCCATGGGGCTGCGGGCTTTCCGGCGGCCGTCAGCCTCGGCGCCACCGGCGCCCACGTGGCGCCGCCGCGCCAGCCTGCGAAGCATTTTCCGGTAGGGCCGCGGCTCTGGCGATAGCTCCCACGCCCGAAGAGCCAGGAGGGAAAGCCGTGCCTCGTTGGAAAGCACTTTGGCAGCCGCTCGCGTGGCCCCACAGCCCATGGGGCTGCGGGCTTTGCGGCGGCCGTCAGCCTCGGCGCCACCGGCGCCCACGTCGGGCCGCCGCGCCAGCCTGCGAAGCATTTTCCGGTAGGGCCGCGGCTCTGGCGACATCTCCCACGCCCGAAGAGCCAGGAGGGAAAGCCGTGCCTCGTTGGAAAGCTCTTTGGCAGCCGCTCGCGTGGCCCCACAGCCCATGGGGCTGCGGGCTTTCCGGCGGCCGTCAGCCTGGGCGCCACCGACGCCCACGTTGCGCCGCCGCGCCAGCCTGCGAAGCATTTTCCGGTAGGGCCGCGGCTCTGGCAACAGCTCCCACGGCCGAAGAGCCAGGAGGGAAAGCCATGCCTCATTGGAAAGCTCTTTGGCAGCCACTCGCGTGGCCCCACAGCCCGTGGGGCTGCGGGCTTTGCGGCGGCCGTCAGCCTCGGCGCCACCGTCGCCCACGTGGCGCGACCGCACCAGCCTGCGAAGCATTTTCCGGTAGGGCCGCGGCTCTGGCGACAGCTCCCACGCCCGAAGAGCCAGGAGGGAAAGCCGTGCCTCATTGGAAAGCTCTTTGGCAGCCGCTCGCGTGGCCCCACAGCCCATGGAGCTGCGGGCTTTGCGGCGGCCGTCAGCCTCAGTGCCACCGGCGCCCACGTTGCACCGCCGCGCCAGCCTGCGAAGCATTTTCCGGTAGGGCCGCGGCTCTGGCGACAGCTCCCACGCCCGAAGAGCCAGGAGGGAAAGCCGTGCCTCGTTGGAAAGCTCTTTGGCAGCCGCTCGCGTGGCCCCACAGCCCGTGGGGCTGCGGGCTTTCCGGCGGCCGTCAGCCTCGGCGCCATCGACGCCCAGGTGGGGCCGCCGCGCCAGCCTGCGAAGCATTTTCCGGTAGGGCCGCGTCTCTGGCGACAGCTCCCACGCCCGAAGAGCCAGGAGGGAAAGCCGTGCCTCGTTGGAAAGCTCTTTGGCAGCCGCTCGCGTGGCCCCACAGCCCGTGGGGCTGCGGGCTTTCCGGCGGCCGACAGCCTCGGCGCCACCGGCGCCCACGTGGCGCCGCCGCGCCAGACTGCGAAGCATTTTCCGGTAGGGCCGCGGCTCTGGCGACAGCTCCCACGCCCGAAGAGCCAGGAGGGAAAGCCGTGCCTCGTTGGAAAGCTCTTTGGCAGCCGCTCGCGTGGCCCCACAGCCCGTGGGGCTGCGGGCTTTGCGGCGGCCGTCAGCCTCGGCGACACCGGCGCCCAGGTGGGGCCGCCGCGCCAGCCTGCAAAGAATTTTCCGGTAGGGCCGCGGCTCTGGCGACAGCTCCCACGCCCGAAGAGCCAGGAGGGAAAGCCGTGCCTCGTTGGAAAGCTCTTTGGCAGCCGCTCGCGTGGCCCCACAGCCCATGGGG